>NW_027140952.1:0-67500 GCF_036365525.1 Heterodontus francisci | reverse complement strand
ATATATATACACACACACCACAGTCCAGGCCCTGAGACTTATATATATACACACAGACACCACAGTCAAGGCCCTGAGACATATATATATATACACACACACACCACAGTCCAGGCCATGAGACTTATATATATACACACACACCACAGTCCAGGCACAGAGACTTATATATATACACAAACACACCACAGTCAAGGCCCTGAGACTTATATATATACACACAGACACCACAGTCAAGGCCCAGAGACTTATATATATACACACACACACCACAGTCCAGGCCCAGAGACTTATATATATACACACACACACACACCACAGTCCAGGCCCTGAGACTTATATATATATACACACACCACAGTCCAGGCCCAGAGACTTATATATATATACACACACACACCACAGTCCAGGCCCTGAGACTTATATATATATACACACACCACAGTCCAGGCCCAGAGACTTATATATATATACACACACACACCACAGTCCAGGCCCAGAGACTTATATATATACACACACACACCACTGTCCAGGCCCTGAGACTTATATATATATACACACAGACGCCACAGTCCAGGCCCTGAGACTTATATATACACACACACACACCACAGTCCAGGCCCTGAGACTTATATATATACACACACACACACACACCACAGTCCAGGCCCTGAGACTTATATATATACACACACACACCACAGTCCATGCCCAGAGACTTATATATATACACACACACACACCACAGTCCAGGCCCTGATACTTATATATATACACACACACCACAGTCCATGCCCTGAGACTTATATATATACACACACACACCACAGTCCATGCCCTGAGACTTATATATATAGACACACACACCACAGTCCAGGCCCTGAGACTTATATATATACACACACACACACACCACAGTCCAGGCCCTGAGACTTATATATATACACACACACACCACAGTCCAGGCCCTGAGACTTATATATATACACACACACGCCACAGTCCAGACCCTGAGACTTATATATATACACACACACTCACCACAGTGCAGGCCCTGAGACTTATATATATACACACACACACCACAGTCCAGGCCCTGAGACTTATATATATACACACACACTCACCACAGTGCAGGCCCTGAGACTTATATATATACACACACACACCACAGTCCAGGCCCTGAGACTTATATATATACACACACACTCACCACAGTGCAGGCCCTGAGACTTATATATATACACACACACACCACAGTCCAGGCCCTGAGACTTATATATATACATACACACACACCACAGTCCATGCCCTGAGACTTATATATATATACACACACACACCACAGTCCATGCCCTGAGACTTATATAAATATATACACACACACCACAGTCCAGGCCCTGAGACTTATATATATATACACACACACCACAGTCCAGGCCCTGAGACTTATATATATACACACACACACCACAGTCCAGGCCCTGATACTTATATATATACACACACACCACAGTCCATGCCCTGAGACTTATATATATACACACACACCACAGTCCAGGCCCTGAGACTTATATATATACACACACACACACCACAGTCCATGCCCTGAGACTTATATATATAGACACACACACCACAGTCCAGGCCCTGAGACTTATATATATACACACACACACACACCACAGTCCAGGCCCTGAGACTTATATATATACACACACACACCACAGTCCAGGCCCTGAGACTTATATATATACACACACACACCACAGTCCAGGCCCTGAGACTTATATATATACACACACACACCACAGTCCATGCCCTGAGACTTATATATATACACACACACACCACAGTCCATGCCCTGAGACTTATATATATACACACACACACCACAGTCCATGCCCTGAGACTTATATATATACACACACACACCACAGTCCAGGCCCTGATACTTATATATATATACACACACACACCACAGTTCAGGCCCTGAGACTTATATATATACACACACACACACACCACAGTCCAGGCCCTGAGACTTATATATATACACACACACCACAGTCCATGCCCTGAGACTTATATATATACACACACACACCACAGTCCATACCCTGAGACTTATATATATAGACACACACACCACAGTCCAGGCCCTGAGACTTATATATATACACACACACACACACCACAGTCCAGGCCTGAGACTTATATATATACACACACACACCACAGTCCAGGCCCTGAGACTTATATATATACACACACACACCACAGTCCAGGCCCTGAGACTTATATATATACACACACACTCACCACAGTGCAGGCCCTGAGACTTATATATATACACACACACACCACAGTCCAGGCCCTGAGACTTATATATATACATACACACACACCACAGTCCATGCCCTGAGACTTATATATATATACACACACACACCACAGTCCATGCCCTGAGACTTATATAAATACACACACACACCACAGTCCAGGCCCTGAGACTTATATATATACACACACACACCACAGTCCAGGCCCTGAGACTTATATATATACACACACACACCACAGTCCATGCCCTGAGACTTATATAAATACACACACACACCACAGTCCAGGCCCTGAGACTTATATATATACACACACACCACAGTCCATGCCCTGAGACTTATATAAATACACACACACACCACAGTCCAGAACCTGAGACTTATATATATATACACACACACACCACAGTCCATGCCCTGAGACTTATATATATACACACAAACACCACAGTCCAGGCCCTGAGACTTATATATATACACACACACACCACAGTCCAGGCCCTGAGACTTATATATATATATACACACATACCACAGTCCAGAACCTGAGACTTATACATATACACACACACACCACAGTCCAGGCCCTGAGACTTATATATATACACACAAACACCACAGTCCAGGCCCTGAGACTTATATATATACACACACACCACAGTCCAGGCCCTGAGACTTATATATATATACACACACACACACCACAGTCCAGGCCCTGAGACTTATATATACACACACACACACCACAGTCCATGCCCTGAGACTTATATATATACACACAAACACCACAGTCCAGGCCCTGAGACTTATTTATATACACACACACACCACACTCCAGGCCCTGAGACTTATATATATACACACACACACACCACAGTCCATGCCCTGAGACTTATATATATACACACACACACACCACAGTCCAGGCCCTGAGACTTTTTTATATACACACACACACCACAGTCCATGCCCTGAGACTTATATATATACACACACACACACCACAGTCCAGGCCCTGAGACTTATATATATACACACACACACCACAGTCCATGCCCTGAGACTTATATATATACACACACACACACCACAGTCCAGGCCCTGAGACTTATTTATATACACACACACACCACAGTCCAGGCCCTGAGACTTATATATACACACACACACCACAGTCCAGGCCCTGAGACTTATATATATATATACACACACATACCACAGTCCAGGCCCTGAGACTTATATATATACACACACACACCACAGTCCAGGCCCTGAGACTTATATATATACACACAAACACCACAGTCCAGGCCCTGAGACTTATATATATACACACAAACACCACAGTCCAGGCCCTGAGACTTATATATATACACACACAAACACCACAGTCCAGGCCCTGAGACGTATATATACACACACACACACCACAGTCCAGGCCCAGAGACTTATATATATACACACACACCACAGTCCAGACCCTGAGACTTATTTATATACACACACACACCACAGTCCATGCCCTGAGACTTATATATATACACACACACCACAGTCCAGGCACAGAGACTTATATATATACACACAGACACCACAGTCAAGGCCCTGAGACTTATCTATATACACACACACACCACAGTCCAGGCACAGAGACTTATATATATACACACACACACACCACAGTCCAGGCCCTGAGACTTATATATATACACACACACCACAGTCCAGGCACAGAGACTTATATATATACACACAGACACCACAGTCAAGGCCCTGAGACTTATATATATACACACAGACACCACAGTCAAGGCCCAGAGACTTATATATATATACACACACACACACCACAGTCCAGGCCCAGAGACTTATATATATACACACACACACACCACAGTCCAGGCCCTGAGACTTATATATATATACACACACCACAGTCCAGGCCCAGAGACTTATATATATATACACACACACACCACAGTCCAGGCCCTGAGACTTATATATATATACACACACCACAGTCCAGGCCCAGAGACTTATATATATATATACACACACACCACAGTCCAGGCCCAGAGACTTATATATATACACACACACACCACAGTCCAGGCCCTGAGACTTATATATATATACACACAGACGCCACAGTACAGGCCCTGAGACTTATATATACACACACACACCACAGTCCAGGCCCTGAGACTTATATATATACACACACACACACACCACAGTCCAGGCCCTGAGACTTATATATATATACACACACCACAGTCCAGGCCCAGAGACTTATATATATACACACACACACCACAGTCCAGGCCCAGAGACTTATATATATACACACACACACCACAGTCCAGGCCCTGATACTTATATATATACACACACACCACAGTCCATGCCCTGAGACTTATATATATACACACACACACACACCACAGTCCAGGCCCTGAGACTTATATATATACACACACACACCACAGTCCAGGCCCTGAGACTTATATATATACACACACACACCACAGTCCAGGCCCTGAGACTTATATATATACACACACACTCACCACAGTGCAGGCCCTGAGACTTATATATATACACACACACACCACAGTCCAGGCCCTGAGACTTATATATATACATACACACACACCACAGTCCATGCCCTGAGACTTATATATATATACACACACACACCACAGTCCATGCCCTGAGACTTATATATATACACACAAACTCACCACAGTGCAGGCCCTGAGACTTATATATATACATACACACACACCACAGTCCATGCCCTGAGACTTATATATATATACACACACTCACCACAGTGCAGGCCCTGAGACTTATATATATACATACACACACACCACAGTCCAGGCCCTGAGACTTATATATATACACACACACACCACAGTCCAGGCCCTGAGACTTATATATATACACACACACATACCACAGTCCAGGCCCTGATACTTATATATATACACACACAAACCACAGTCCATGCCCTGAGACTTATATAAATACACACACACACCACAGTCCAGGCCCTGAGACTTATATATATACACACACACGCCACAGTCCAGGCCCTGAGACTTATATATATACACACACACACCACAGTCCATGCCCTGAGACTTATATAAATACACACACACACCACAGTCCAGGCCCTGAGACTTATATATATACACACACACCACAGTCCATGCCCTGAGACTTATATAAATACACACACACACCACAGTCCAGAACCTGAGACTTATATATATATACACACACACCACAGTCCAGGCCCTGAGACTTATATATATACACACAAACACCACAGTCCAGGCCCTGAGACTTATATATATACACACACACACCACAGTCCAGGCCCTGAGACTTATATATATATATACACACATACAACAGTCCAGAACCTGAGACTTATACATATACACACACACACCACAGTCCAGGCCCTGAGACTTATATATATATATACACACAAACACCACAGTCCAGGCCCTGAGACTTATATATATACACACACACCACAGTCCAGGCACTGAGACATATATATACGCACACACACACCACAGTCCAGGCCCTGAGACTTATATATACACACACACACACCACAGTCCATGCCCTGAGACTTATATATATACACACAAACACCACAGTCCAGGCCCTGAGACTTATTTATATACACACACACACCACACTCCAGGCCCTGAGACTTATATATATACACACACACACACCACAGTCCATGCCCTGAGACTTATATATATACACACACACACACCACAGTCCAGGCCCTGAGACTTATATATATACACACAAACACCACAGTCCAGGCCCTGAGACTTATTTATATACACACACACACCACAGTCCAGGCCCTGAGACTTATATATATATACACACACACCACAGTCCAGGCCCTGAGACTTATATATATATACACACACACACCACAGTCCATGCCCTGAGACTTATATATATACACACAAACACCACAGTCCAGGCCCTGAGACTTATATATATACACACAAACACCACAGTCCAGGCCCTGAGACTTATTTATATACACACACACACCACAGTCCATGCCCTCAGACTTATATATATACACACACACACCACAGTCCATGCCCTGAGACTTATATATATACACACAAACACCACAGTTCAGGCCCTGAGACTTATTTATATACACACACACACCACAGTCCATGCCCTGAGACTTATATATATACACACACACACACCACAGTCCAGGCCCTGAGACTTATTTATATACACACACACACCACAGTCCAGGCCCTGAGACTTATATATATATACACACACACACCACAGTCCAGACCCTGAGACTTATATATACACACACACACACACACCACAGTCCATGCCCTGAGACTTATATATATACACAAACACCACAGTCCAGGCCCTGAGACTTATATATATACACACACACACACACCACAGTCCATGCCCTGAGACTTATATATATACACAAACACCACAGTCCAGACCCTGAGACTTATATATATATACACACACACACACCACAGTCCATGCCCTGAGACTTATATATATACACAAACACCACAGTCCAGGCCCTGAGACTTATATATACACACACACACACCACAGTCCATGCCCTGAGACTTATATATATACACAAACACCACAGTCCAGGCCCTGAGACTTATATATATACACAAACACCGCAGTCCAGGCCCTGAGACTTATATATATACACACACACACACACACCACAGTCCATGCCCTGAGACTTATATATATACACAAACACCACAGTCCAGGCCCTGAGACTTATATATATACACAAACACCACAGTCCAGGCCCTGAGACTTATATATATACACACACACACACACCACAGTCCATGCCCTGAGACTTATATATATACACAAACACCACAGTCCAGGCCCTGAGACTTATATATATACACACACACACACACCACAGTCCAGGCCCTGAGACTTATATATATACACACAAACACCACAGTCCAGGCCCTGAGACTTATATATATACACACACACACCACAGTCCATGCCCTGAGACTTATATATATACACACACAAACACCACAGTCCAGGCCCTGAGACGTATATATATACACACACACACCACAGTCCATGCCCTGAGACTTATATATATACACACACACACCACAGTCCAGGCCCTGAGACTTATATATATACACACACACACCACTGTCCAGGCCCTGAGACTTATATATATACACACACACACACCACAGTCCAGGTCCTGAGACTTATATATATACATACACTCTCCACAGTCCAGGCCCTGAGACTTATATATATACACACACACACACCACAGTCCAGGCCCTGAGACTTATATATATACACACACACACACCACAGTCCAGGCCCTGATACTTATATATATACACATACACACACACCACAGTCCAGGCCCTAAGACTTATATATATATACACACACACCACAGTCCAGGCCCTGAGACTTATATATATACACACACACACCACAGTCCAGGCCCTGAGACTTATATATATACACACACACACACCACAGTCCAGGCCCTGAGACTTATATATATACATACACTCTCCACAGTCCAGGCCCTGAGACTTATATATATACACACACACACACCACAGTCCAGGCCCTGAGACTTATATATATACACACAAACACCACAGTCAAGGCCCTGAGACTTATATATATACACACACACACACCACTGTCCAGGCCCTGAGACTTATATATATACACACAAACACCACAATCCAGGCCCTGAGACTTATATATATACACACACACACACCACAGTCCAGGCCCTGAGACTTATATATTTATACACACAAACACCACAGTCCAGGCCCTGAGACTTATATATATACACACACAAACACCACAGTCCAGGCCCTGAGACTTATATATATATACACACACACCACAGTCCAGGCCCTGAGACTTATATATATACACACACACACCACAGTCCAGGCCCTGAGACTTATATATATACACACACACACCACAGTCCAGAACCTGAGACTTATATATATATACACACACACCACAGTCCAGGCCCTGAGACTTATATATATACACACACAAACACCACAGTCCAGGCCCTGAGACTTATATATATATACACACACACCACAGTCCAGGCCCCGAGACTTATATATATACACACACACACCACAGTCCAGGCCCTGAGACTTATATATATACACACACACACCACAGTCCAGAACCTGAGACTTATATATATATACACACACACACCACAGTCCAGGCCCTGAGACTTATATATATACACACACACAGCACAGTCCATGCCCTGAGACTTATATATATACACACACACACCACAGTCCATGCCCTGAGACTTATATATATACACACACACACCACAGTCCAGGCCCTGAGACTTATATATATACACACACACAGCACAGTCCAGGCCCTGAGACATATATATATATACACACACACCACAGTCCATGCCCTGAGACTTATATATACACACACACTCACCACAGTCCATGCCCTGAGACTTATATATTTACACACACACACCACAGTCCATGCCCTGAGACTTATATATACACACACACACACCACAGTCCATGCCCTGAGACTTATATATATACACACACACACCACAGTCCAGGCCCTGAGACTTATATATATACACACACACACCACAGTCCATGCCCTGAGACTTATATATATACACACACACAGCACAGTCCAGGCCCTGAGACTTATATATACACACACACACACACCACAGTCCAGACCCTGAGACTTATATATATACACACACACACACCACAGTCCAGGCCCTGAGACTTATATATATACACACACACACCACAGTCCAGGCGCTGATACTTATATATATATATACACACACACAGCACAGTCCAGGCCCTGAGACTTATATATACACACACACACACACCACAGTCCAGACCCTGAGACTTATATATATACACACACACACCACAGTCCATGCCCTGAGACTTATATATATATACACACAGACACCACAGTCCAGGCCCTGAGACTTATATATATACACACACACACCACAGTCCATGCCCTGAGACTTATATATATACACACACACACCACAGTCCATGCCCTGAGACTTATATATATATATACACACACACCACAGTCCAGGCCCTGAGACTTATATATACACACACACACACACCACAGTCCAGACCCTGAGACTTATATATATACACACACACACCACAGTCCATGCCCTGAGACTTATATATATACACACACACACCACAGTCCAGGCCCTGAGACTTATATATATACACACACACACCACAGTCCATGCCCTGAGACTTATATATATACACACACACACCACAGTCCATGCCCTGAGACTTATATATATATATACACACACACCACAGTCCAGGCCCTGAGACTTATATATACACGCACACACACACCACAGTCCAGACCCTGAGACTTATATATATACACACACACAGCACAGTCCAGGCCCTGAGACTTATATATACACACACACACACACCACAGTCCAGACCCTGAGACTTATATATATACACACACACACCACAGTCCATGCCCTGAGACTTATATATATACACACACACACCACAGTCCAGGCCCAGAGACTTATATATATATATACACACACACCACAGTCCAGGCCCAGAGACTTATATATATATATACACACACACCACAGTCCATGCCCTGAGACTTATATATATATACATACACACACCACAGTCCAGGCCCTGAGACTTATATATATACACACACATACCACAGTCCATGCCCTGAGACTTATATATATATATACACACACACCACAGTCCATGCCCTGAGACTTATATATATATACATACACACACCACAGTCCAGG
This sequence comes from Heterodontus francisci, assembly GCF_036365525.1. Taxonomy (NCBI): domain Eukaryota; kingdom Metazoa; phylum Chordata; class Chondrichthyes; order Heterodontiformes; family Heterodontidae; genus Heterodontus; species Heterodontus francisci. The sequence continues at coordinate 57,186 of NW_027140952.1, read as the reverse complement.
CCCTGAGACTTATATATATACACACACATACCACAGTCCATGCCCTGAGACTTATATATATACACACACACACCACAGTCCATGCCCAGAGACTTATATATATACACACACACACCACAGTCCAGGCCCTGAGACTTATATATATACACACACACACCACAGTCCAGGCCCAGAGACTTATATATATACACACACACACCACAGTCCAGGCCCAGAGACTTATATATATACACACACACACCACAGTCCAGAACCTGAGACTTATATATATATACACACACACAGCACAGTCCATGCCCTGAGACTTATATATATACACACACACACCACAGTCCATGCCCTGAGACTTATATATATATACACACACACACCACAGTCCATGCCCTGAGACTTATATATATACACACACACACCACAGTCCAGAACCTGAGACTTATATATATACACACAAACACCACAGTCCATGCCCTGAGACTTATATATATATACACACACACCACAGTCCAGGCCCTGAGACTTATATATATACACACACACACACCACAGTCCTTGCCCTGAGACTTATATATATATACACACACACAGCACAGTCCATGCCCTGAGACTTATATATATATACACACACACACCACAGTCCATGCCCTGAGACTTATATATATACACAAACACACCACAGTCCAGGCACTGAGACTTATATATATACACACACACACCACAGTCCAGGCCCTGAGACTTATATATATATACACACACACACCACAGTCCAGACCCTGAGACTTATATATATACACAAACACACCACAGTCCATGCCCAGAGACTTATATATATACACACACACACCACAGTCCAGACCCTGAGACTTATATATATATACACACACACACCACAGTCCAGGCCCTGAGACTTATATATATACACACACACACCACAGTCCAGACCCTGAGACTTATATATATACACACACACACCACAGTCCAGACCCTGAGACTTATATATATATACACACACACACCACAGTCCAGGCCCTGAGACTTATATATATACACACACACACCACAGTCCAGGCCCTGAGACTTATATATATACACACTCACCACAGTCCAGACCCTGAGACTTATATATATACACACACACACCACAGTCCAGGCCCTGAGACTTATATATTTACACACACACACCACAGTCCAGGCCCTGAGACTTATATATATATATACACACACACACCACAGTCCAGGCCCTGAGACTTATATATATACACACACACACCACAGTCCAGGCCCTGAGACATATATAAATACACACACACACCACAGTCCAGGCCCTGAGACTTATATATATACACACACACACCACAGTCCAGGCCCTGAGACTTATATATATACACACACACATCACAGTCCAGGCCCTGAGACTTATATATATACACAAACACACCACAGTCCATGCCCAGAGACTTATATATATACACACACACACACCACAGCCCAGGCCCTGAGACTTATATATATACACACACACCACAGTCCAGAACCTGAGACTTATATATATACACACACACACACCACAGTCCATGCCCAGAGACTTATATATGTACACACACACACACCACAGTCCAGGCCCTGAGACTTATATATATACACACACACACCACAGTCCATGCCCAGAGACTTATATATATACACACACTCACACCACAGTCCATGCCCAGAGACTTATATATATACATACACACACACCACAGTCCATGCCCTGAGACTTATATATATACACACACACTCAAAACAGTCCAGGCCCTGAGACTTATAAATATACACACACACTCAAAACAGTCCAGGCCCTGAGACTTATATATATACATACACTCACCCCAGTCCAGGCCCTGAGACTTATATATATACACACACACACACTCAAAACATTCCAGGCCCTGAGACTTATATATATACACACACACACACCACAGTCCAGGCCCTGAGACTTATATTTATACGCACACACTCACCACAGTCCAGGCCCTGAGACTTATATATATACACACACACTCAAAACAGTCCAGGCCCTGAGACTTATATATATACATACACTCACCCCAGTCCAGGCCCTGAGACTTATATATATACACACACACACACTCAAAACAGTCCAGGCCCTGAGACTTATATATATACACACACACACACCACAGTCCAGGCACTGAGACTTATATATATACACACACACACACCACGGTCCAGGCCCTGAGACTTATATATATACACACACACACTCAAAACAGTCCAGGCCCTGAGACTTATATATATACACACACACACAACACAGTCCAGGCACTGAGACTTATATATATATACACACACACACCACAGTCCAGGCCCTGATACTTATATATATACACACACACACTCAAAACAGTCCAGGCCCTGAGACTTATATATATACACACACACACACCACAGTCCAGGCCCTGAGACTTATATATATACACACACACACTCAAAACAGTCCAGGCCCTGAGACTTATATATATACACACACACACAACACAGTCCAGGCACTGAGACTTATATATATACACACACACACACCACAGTCCAGGCACTGAGACTTATATATATACACACACACACACCACAGTCCAGGCACTGAGACTTATATATATACACACACACACACCACAGTCCAGGCACTGAGACTTATATATATACACACACACCACAGTCCAGGCACTGAGACTTATATATATACACACACACACACCACAGTCCAGGCCCTGAGACTTATATATATATACACACACACACCACAGTCCAGGCCCTGAGACTTATATATATAAACACACACCACAGTCCAGGCCCTGAGACTTATATATACACACACACACCACAGTCCAGGCCCTGAGAATTATATATATATACACACACACACCACAGTCCATGCCCTGAGACTTATATATATATACACACACTCACCACAGTCCATGCACTGAGACTTATATATATACACACAAACACCACAGTCCAGGCCCTGAGACTTATATATATACACACACACACACCACAGTCCATGCCCTGAGACTTATATATATATACACACACTCACCACAGTCCATGCACTGAGACTTATATATATACACACAAACACCACAGTCCATGCCCTGAGACTTATATATATACACACACACACACCACAGTCCATGCCCTGAGACTTATATATATACACACACACACACCACAGTCCAGGCCCTGAGACTTATATATATACACACACACTCACCACAGTCCAGGCACTGAGACTTATATATATATACACACACTCACCACAGTCCATGCACTGAGAGTTATATATATACACACACACACCACAGTCCAGGCACTGAGACTTATATATATACACACAAACACCACAGTCCAGGCCCTGAGACTTATATATATACACACACACACACCACAGTCCAGGCACTGAGACTTATATATATATACACACACTCACCACAGTCCATGCACTGAGACTTATATATATACACACACACACCACAGTCCAGGCACTGAGACTTATATATATACACACAAACACCACAGTCCAGGCCCTGAGACTTATATATATACACACACACACACCACAGTCCAGGCCCTGATACTTATATATACACACACACACCACAGTCCAGGCCCTGATACTTATATATATACACACACACACACACCACAGTCCAGGCCCTGAGACTTATATATATATACACACACACACCACAGTCCATGCCCTGAGACTTATATATATACACACACTCACCCCAGTCCAGGCCCTGAGACTTATATATATACACACAAACACCACAGTCCAGGCACTGAGACTTATATATATACACACAAACACCACAGTCCAGGCCCTGAGACTTATATATATACACACACACACACCACAGTCCAGGCACTGAGACTTATATATATATACACACACAAACACCACAGTCCAGGCCCTGAGACTTATATATATACACACACACACCACAGTCCAGGCCCTGATACTTATATATATACACACACACACACACCACAGTCCAGGCCCTGAGACTTATATATATATACACACACACACCACAGTCCATGCCCTGAGACTTATATATATACACACACTCACCCCAGTCCAGGCCCTGAGACTTATATATATATACACACACACACCACAGTCCAGGCCCTGAGACTTATATATATATATACACACACTCACCACAGTCCAGGCCCAGAGACTTATATATATACACACACACTCACCACAGTCCAGGCCCAGAGACTTATATATATATACACACACACACCACAGTCCATGCCCTGAGACTTATATATACACACACACCACAGTCCAGGCCCTGAGACTTGTATATATACACACACACTCACCCCAGTCCAGGCCCTGAGACTTATATATATACACACACACCACAGTCCAGGCCCTGAGACTTATATATATACACACACACTCACCACAGTCCAGGCCCTGAGACTTATATATATACACACACACACCACAGTCCAGGCCCTGAGACTTATATATATACACACACACTCACCACAGTCCAGGCCCTGAGACTTATATATATACACACACTCACCACAGTCCAGGCCCTGAGACTTATATATATACACACACACTCACCACAGTCCAGGCCCTGAGACTTATATATATACACACACACACCACAGTCCAGGCCCTGAGACTTATATATATACACACACACTCACCACAGTCCAGGCCCTGAGACTTATATATATACACACACACACCACAGTCCAGGCCCTGAGACTTATATATATACACACACACACCACAGTCCAGGCCCTGAGACTTATATATATACACACACACACCACAGTCCAGACCCTGATACTTATATATATACACACACTCACCACAGTCCAGGCCCTGAGACTTATATATATACACACACACACCACAGTCCAGGCCCTGAGACTTATATATATACACACACACACCACAGTCCAGGCCCTGAGACTTATATATATACACACACACTCACCACAGTCCAGGCCCTGAGACTTATATATATACACACACACACCACAGTCCAGGCCCTGAGACTTATATATATACACACACACTCACCACAGTCCAGGCCCTGAGACTTATATATATACACACACTCACCACAGTCCAGGCCCTGAGACTTATATATATACACACACACTCACCACAGTCCAGGCCCTGAGACTTATATATATACACACACACACCACAGTCCAGGCCCTGAGACTTATATATATACACACACACTCACCACAGTCCAGGCCCTGAGACTTATATATATACACACACACACCACAGTCCAGGCCCTGAGACTTATATATATACACACACACACCACAGTCCAGGCCCTGAGACTTATATATATACACACACACACCACAGTCCAGACCCTGATACTTATATATATACACACACTCACCACAGTCCAGGCCCTGAGACTTATATATATACACACACACACCACAGTCCAGGCCCTGAGACTTATATATATACACACACACACCACAGTCCAGGCCCTGAGACTTATATATATACACACACACTCACCACAGTCCAGGCCCTGAGACTTATATATATACACACACACACACCACAGTCCAGGCCCTGAGACTTATATATATACACACACACCACAGTCCAGGCCCTGAGACTTATATATATACACACACACTCACCCCAGTCCAGGCCCTGAGACTTATATATATACACACACACCACAGTCCAGGCCCTGAGACTTATATATACACACACACACCACAGTCCATGCCCTGAGACTTATATATATACACACACACACCACAGTCCAGGCCCTGAGACTTATATATATACACACACACTCACCCCAGTCCAGGCCCTGAGACTTATATATATACACACACACACCACAGTCCATGCCCTGAGACTTATATATATACACACACACACCACAGACCAGGCCCTGAGACTTATATATATATATATACACACACACCACAGTCCAGGCCCTGAGACTTATATATATACACACACACTCACCCCAGTCCAGGCCCTGAGACTTATATATATATACACACACTCACCCCAGTCCAGGCCCTGAGACTTATATATATATACACACACACACCACAGTCCAGGTCCTGAGAATTATATACACACACACACCACAGTCCAGGCCCTGAGACTTATATATATACACACACACACACCACAGTCCAGGCCCTGAGACTTATATATATACACACACACACCACAGTCCAGGCCCTGAGACTTATATATATACACACACACACACCACAGTCCAGGCCCTGAGACTTATATATATACACACACACACACCCCAGTCCAGGCCCTGAGACTTATATATATACACACACACACACCACAGTCCATGCCCTGAGACTTATATATATACACACACACACCACAGACCAGGCCCTGAGACTTATATATATACACACACACACACCACAGTCCAGGCCCTGAGACTTATATATATACACACACACACCACAGTCCAGACCCTGAGACTTATATATATACATACACACACCACAGTCCATGCCCTGAGACTTATATATATATATACACACACACCACAGTCCAGGCCCTGAGACTTATATATATACACACACACACACCACAGTCCAGGCCCTGAGACTTATATATATACACACACACTCACCCCAGTCCAGGCCCTGAGACTTATATATATACACACACACACCACAGTCCATGCCCTGAGACTTATATATATACACACACACACCACAGTCCAGGCCCTGAGACTTATATATATACACACACACACCACAGTCCAGGCCCTGAGACTTATATATATACACACACACACCACAGTCCAGGCACTGAGACTTATATATATACACACACACCACAGTCCATGCCCTGAGACTTATATATATACACACACACACCACAGTCCAGGCCCTGAGACTTATATATATACACACACACCACAGTCCATGCCCTGAGACTTATATATATACACACACACACCACAGTCCAGGCCCTGAGACTTATATATATACACACACACCACAGTCCATGCCCTGAGACTTATATATATACACACACACACCACAGTCCAGGCCCTGAGACTTATATATATACACACACACCACAGTCCATGCCCTGAGACTTATATATATACACACACACACCACAGTCCTGGCCCTGAGACTTATATATATACACACACACACCACAGACCAGGCCCTGAGACTTATATATATATACACACACACACCACAGTCCAGGCCCTGAGACTTATATATATACACACACACACACCACAGTCCAGGCACTGAGACTTATATATATACACACACACACCACAGTCCATGCCCTGAGACTTATATATATATACACACACACCACAGTCCAGGCCCTGAGACTTATATATATACACACACACACCACAGTCCAGGCACTGAGACTTATATATATACACACACACACCACAGTCCAGGCCCTGAGACTTATATATATACACACACACACCACAGTCCAGGCCCTGAGACTTATATATATACACACACACACACCACAGTCCAGGCCCTGAGACTTATATATATACACACACACACCACAGTCCATGCCCTGAGACTTATATATATACACACACACACCACAGTCCAGGCCCTGAGACTTATATATATACACACACACACCACAGTCCAGGCCCTGAGACTTATATATATACACACACACACCACAGTCCAGGCCCTGAGACTTATATATATACACACACACACACCACAGTCCAGGCCCTGAGACTTATATATATACACACACACACCACAGTCCATGCCCTGAGACTTATATATATACACACACACACCACAGTCCAGGCCCTGAGACTTATATATATATACACACACACCACAGTCCAGGCACTGAGACTTATAGATATACACACACACACCACAGTCCAGGCCCTGAGACTTATATATATACACACACACACCACAGTCCAGGCCCTGAGACTTATATATATATACACACACACCACAGTCCAGGCCCTGAGACTTATATATATACACACACACACACCACAGTCCAGGCCCTGAGACTTATATATATACACACACACACCACAGTCCAGGCACTGAGACTTATAGATATACACACACATCACAGTCCATGCCCTGAGACTTATATATATACACACACACACCACAGTCCAGGCACTGAGACTTATAGATATACACACACACCACAGTCCATGCCCTGAGACTTATATATATATACACACACACCACAGTCCAGGCCCTGAGACTTATATATATATACACACACACCACAGTCCAGGCCCTGAGACTTATATATATACACACACACACCACAGTCCAGGCCCTGAGAATTATATATATACACACACACACACCACAGTCCAGGCCCTGAGACTTATATATATACACACACACACCACAGTCCAGGCACTGAGACTTATAGATATACACACACACCACAGTCCATGCCCTGAGACTTATATATATATACACACACACCACAGTCCAGGCCCTGAGACTTATATATATATACACACACACCACAGTCCAGGCCCTGAGACTTATATATATACACACACACACCACAGTCCAGGCCCTGAGAATTATATATATACACACACACACCACAGTCCAGGCCCTGAGACTTATATATATATACACACACACCACAGTCCAGGCCCTGAGACTTATATATATACACACACACACCACAGTCCAGGCCCTGAGACTTATATATATATACACACACACCACAGTCCAGGCCCTGAGACTTATATATATACACACTCACACCACAGTCCAGGCCCTGAGAATTATATATATACACACACACACACCACAGTCCAGGCCCTGAGACTTATATATATACACACACACACCACTGTCCAGGCCCTGAGACTTATATATATATACGTACACACACACCACAGTCCAGGCCCTGAGACTTATATACATACACACACACACCACAGTCCAGGCACTGAGACTTATATATATACACACACACACCACAGTCCAGGCCCTGAGACTTATATATATACACACACACTCACACTACAGTCCATGCCCTGAGACTTATATATATACACACACACACCACAGTCCATGCCCTGAGACTTATATATATATATACACACACACCACAGTCCATGCCCTGAGACTTATATATATATACACACACACACCACAGTCCATGCCCTGAGACTTATATATATATATACACACACACCACAGTCCATGCCCTGAGACTTATATACATACACACACACACCACAGTCCAGGCACTTAGACTTATATATATACACACACACACCACAGTCCAGGCCCTGAGACTTATATATATACACACACACCACAGTCCAGGCCCTGAGACTTATATATATACACACACACTCACACTACAGTCCATGCCCTGAGACTTATATATATACACACACACACCACAGTCCAGGCCCTGAGATTTATATATACACACACTCACCACAGTCCAGGCCCTGAGACTTATATATATACACACACACCACAGTCCAGGCCCTGAGACTTATATATATACACACACACACCACAGTCCATGCCCTGAGACTTATATATATACACACACACCACAGTCCAGGCCCTGAGACTTATATATATACACACACACACCACAGTCCATGCCCTGAGACTTATATACATACACACACACACCACAGTCCAGGCACTGAGACTTATATATATACACACACACACCACAGTCCATGCCTTGAGACTTATATATACACACACACACCACAGTCCATGCCCTGAGACTTATATATATATATACACACACACCACAGTCCAGGCCCTGAGACTTATATATATACACACACACACCACAGTCCAGGCCCTGAGACTTATATATATACACACACACCACAGTCCAGGCCCTGAGACTTATATATATACACACACACACCACAGTCCAGGCACTGAGACTTATATATATACACACACACACCACAGTCCAGGCCCTGAGACTTATATATATACACACACACCACAGTCCAGGCCCTGAGACTTATATATATACACACACACACCACAGTCCAGGCCCAGAGACTTATATATATATACACACACACACCACAGTCCAGGCCCTGAGACTTATATATATATACACACACACCACAGTCCAGGCACTGAGACTTATATATATACACACACACACCACAGTCCATGCCTTGAGACTTATATATATATACACACACACCACAGTCCATGCCCTGAGACTTATATACATACACACACACACCACAGTCCAGGCACTTAGACTTATATATATACACACACACACCACAGTCCAGGCCCTGAGACTTATATATATACACACACACCACAGTCCAGGCCCTGAGACTTATATATATACACACACACTCACACTACAGTCCATGCCCTGAGACTTATATATATACACACACACACCACAGTCCAGGCCCTGAGATTTATATATACACACACTCACCACAGTCCAGGCCCTGAGACTTATATATATACACACACACCACAGTCCAGGCCCTGAGACTTATATATATACACACACACACCACAGTCCATGCCCTGAGACTTATATATATACACACACACCACAGTCCAGGCCCTGAGACTTATATATATACACACACACACCACAGTCCATGCCCTGAGACTTATATACATACACACACACACCACAGTCCAGGCACTGAGACTTATATATATACACACACACACCACAGTCCATGCCTTGAGACTTATATATACACACACACACCACAGTCCATGCCCTGAGACTTATATATATATATACACACACACCACAGTCCAGGCCCTGAGACTTATATATATACACACACACACCACAGTCCAGGCCCTGAGACTTATATATATACACACACACCACAGTCCAGGCCCTGAGACTTATATATATACACACACACACCACAGTCCAGGCACTGAGACTTATATATATACACACACACACCACAGTCCAGGCCCTGAGACTTATATATATACACACACACCACAGTCCAGGCCCTGAGACTTATATATATACACACACACACCACAGTCCAGGCCCAGAGACTTATATATATATACACACACACACCACAGTCCAGGCCCTGAGACTTATATATATATACACACACACCACAGTCCAGGCACTGAGACTTATATATATACACACACACACCACAGTCCATGCCTTGAGACTTATATATATATACACACACACCACAGTCCAGGCACTGAGACTTATATATATACACACACATACCACAGTCCAGGCCCTGAGACTTATATATATACACACACACACACCACAGTCCAGGCCCTGAGACTTATATATATACACACACACACCACAGTCCAGGCCCTGAGACTTATATATATACACACACACACCACAGTCCATGCCCTGAGACTTATATATATACACACACACCACAGTCCATGCCCTGAGACTTATATATATACACACACACACCACAGTCCAGACCCTGAGACTTATATATACACACACACACACCACAGTCCAGGCACTGAGACTTATATATATATCTACACACACCACAGTCCAGGCCCTGAGACTTATATATATACACACACACACCACAGTCCAGGCCCTGAGACTTATATATATACACACACACACCACAGTCCATGCCCTGAGACTTATATATATACACACACACCACAGTCCATGCCCTGAGACTTATATATATACACACACACACCACAGTCCAGGCCCTGAGACTTATATATATACACACACACACCACAGTCCAGGCACTGAGACTTATATATATACACACACACACCACAGTCCATGCCCTGAGACTTATATATATATACACACACACACCACAGTCCAGACACTGAGACTTATATATATACACACACTCACCACAGTCCAGAACCTGAGACTTATATATATACACACACACACACCACAGTCCAGACCCTGAGACTTATATATATACACACACTCACCACAGTCCAGAACCTGAGACTTATATATATACACACACACACCACAGTCCAGACCCTGAGACTTATATAAATACACACACACACCACAGTCCAGGCCCTGAGACTTATATATATACACACACTCACCACAGTCCAGAACCTGAGACTTATATATATACACACACACACACCACAGTCCAGACCCTGAGACTTATATATATACACACACACACCACAGACCAGGCCCTGAGACTTATATATATACACACACACACCACAGTCCATGCCCTGAGACTTATATATATATACACACACACCACAGTCCATGCCCTGAGACTTATATATACACACACACTCACCACAGTCCATGCCCTGAGACTTATATATATACACACACACACCACAGTCCATGCCCTGAGACTTATATATATATACACACACACCACAGTCCAGGCCCTGAGACTTATATATATACACACACACACCACAGACCAGGCCCTGAGACTTATATATATACACACACTCACCACAGTCCAGAACCTGAGACTTATATATATACACACACACACCACAGACCAGGCCCTGAGACTTATATATATACACACACTCACCACAGTCCAGAACCTGAGACTTATATATATACACACACTCACCACAGTCCAGAACCTGAGACTTATATATATATATACACACACCACAGTCCAGGCCCTGAGACTTATATATATACACACACACACCACAGTCCAGGTCCTGAGAATTATATACACACACACACCACAGTCCAGGCCCTGAGACTTATATATATACACACACACACCACAGACCAGGCCCTGAGACTTATATATATACACACACTCACCACAGTCCAGAACCTGAGACTTATATATATACACACACACACCACAGTCCAGAACCTGAGACTTATATATATATATACACACACCACAGTCCAGGCCCTGAGACTTATATATATACACACACACACCACAGTCCAGAACCTGAGACTTATATATATATATACACACACCACAGTCCAGGCCCTGAGACTTATATATATACACACACACACCACAGTCCAGGTCCTGAGAATTATATACACACACACACCACAGTCCAGGCCCTGAGACTTATATATATACACACACACACACCACAGTCCACGCCCTGAGACTTATATATATACATACACACACCACAGTCCATGCCCTGAGACTTATATATATATACACACACACCACAGTCCAGTCCCTGAGACTTATATATATATAGACACACACACACCACAGTCCAGGCCCTGAGACTTATATATATACACACACACTCACCCCAGTTCAGGCCCTGAGACTTATATATATACACACACACACCACAGTCCATGCCCTGAGACTTATATATATACACACACACACCACAGACCAGGCCCTGAGACTTATATATATACACACACACACACCACAGTCCAGGCCCTGAGACTTATATATATACACACACACACCACAGTCCAGGCACAGAGACTTATATATATATACACACACACACCACAGTCCAGGCCCTGAGACTTATATATATACACACACACACCACAGTCCAGGCCCTGAGACTTATATATATACACACAGACACACCACAGTCCAGGCCCTGAGACTTATATATATACACACACACACCACAGACCAGGCCCTGAGACTTATATATATACACACACACACCACAGTCCAGGCACAGAGACTTATATATATATACACACACACACCACAGTCCAGGCACAGAGACTTATATATATATACACACACACACCACAGACCAGGCCCTGAGACTTATATATATACACACACACACCACAGTCCAGGCCCTGAGACTTATATATATACACACACACACCACAGTCCAGGCACAGAGACTTATATATATATACACACACACACCACAGTCCAGGCACAGAGACTTATATATATATACACACACACACCACAGACCAGGCCCTGAGACTTATATATATACACACACACACCACAGACCAGGCACAGAGACTTATATATATACACACACACCACAGTCCAGGCCCTGAGACTTATATATATACACACACACACACCACAGTCCAGGCCCTGAGACTTATATATATACACACACACACCACAGTCCAGGCCCTGAGACTTATATATATATACACACACACCACAGTCCAGGCACAGAGACTTATATATATATACACACACACACCACAGACCAGGCCCTGAGACTTATATATATACACACACACACCACAGTCCAGGCACAGAGACTTATATATATACACACACACACCACAGTCCAGGCCCTGAGACTTATATATATACACACACACACCACAGACCAGGCCCTGAGACTTATATATATACACACACACACACCACAGTCCAGGCCCTGAGACTTATATATATACACACACACACCACAGTCCATGCCCTGAAACTTATATATATATACACACACACACCACAGACCAGGCACAGAGACTTATATATATATACACACACACACCACAGTCCAGGCACAGAGACTTATATATATATACACACACACACCACAGACCAGGCCCTGAGACTTATATATATACACACACACACCACAGACCAGGCCCTGAGACTTATATATATACACACACACACCACAGACCAGGCCCTGAGACTTATATATATACACACACACACACCACAGTCCAGGCCCTGAGACTTATATATATACACACACACACCACAGTCCATGCCCTGAAACTTATATATATATACACACACACACCACAGACCAGGCCCTGAGACTTATATATATACACACACACACCACAGACCAGGCCCTGAGACTTATATATATACACACACACACACCACAGTCCAGGCCCTGAGACTTATATATATACACACACACACCACAGTCCAGGCCCTGAGACTTATATATATACACACACACACCACAGTCCAGGCCCTGAGACTTATATATATACACACACACACCACAGACCAGGCCCTGAGACTTATATATATACACACACACACCACAGACCAGGCCCTGAGACTTATATATATACACACACACACACAACACAGTCCAGGCCCTGAGACTTATATATATACACACACACACCACAGTCCAGGCACAGAGACTTATATATATATACACACACACACCACAGTCCAGGCCCTGAGACTTATATATACACACACACACACCACAGTCCAGGCCCTGAGACTTATATATATATACACACACACACCACAGTCCAGGCCCTGAGACTTATATATATACACACACACACACCACAGTCCAGGCACTGAGACTTATATATATACACACACACACCACAGTCCAGACCCTGAGACTTATATGTATACACACACACACCACAGACCAGGCCCTGAGACTTATATATATACACACACACACACCACAGTCCATGCCCTGAGACTTATATATATACACACACACACCACAGTCCAGACCCTGAGACTTATATGTATACACACACACACCACAGACCAGGCCCTGAGACTTATATATATACACACACACACACCACAGTCCAGGCACAGAGACTTATATATATATATACACACACACCACAGTCCAGGCCCTGATACTTATATATATACACACACACACCACAGTCCAGGCCCTGAGACTTATATATATACACACACACACCACAGTCCAGACCCTGAGACTTATATGTATACACACACACACCACAGTCCAGACCCTGAGACTTATTTATATACACACACACACCACAGTCCAGACCCTGAGACTTATATATATACACACACACTCACCACAGTCCAGACCCTGATACTTATATATATACACACACAAACACCACAGTCCATGCCCTGAGACTTATATATATATACACACACACCACAGTCCATGCCCTGAGACTTATATATATACACACACACACCACAGTCCAGGCCCTGAGACTTATATATATATACACACACACCACAGTCCAGACCCTGAGACTTATATATATACACACACACACCACAGTCCAGGCCCTGAGACTTATATATATACACACACACACACCACAGTCCAGGCCCTGAGACTTATATATATACACACACACACCACAGTCCAGGCACAGAGACTTATATATATACACACACACACCACAGTCCAGGCCCTGAGACTTATATATATACACACACACCACAGTCCAGGCCCTGAGACTTATATATATACACACACACACACACCACAGTCCAGGCACTGAGACATATATATATACACACACACCACAGTCCAGGCCCTGAGACTTATATATATACACACACACCACAGTCCAGGCCCTGAGACTTATATATATACACACACACACACCACAGTCCAGGCCCTGAGACTTATATATACACACACACACACACCACAGACCATGCCCTGAGACTTATATATACACACACACACACCACAGTCCAGGCCCTGAGACTTATATATATACACACACACACCACAGTCCATGCCCTGAGACTTATATATATATACACACACACCACAGTCCAGGCCCTGACACTTATATATATACACACACACACCACAGTCCAGGCCCTGAGACTTATATATATACACACACACACCACAGTCCATGCCCTGAGACTTATATATATATACACACACACCACAGTCCATGCCCTGAGACTTATATATATATACACACACATACCACAGTCCAGGCCCTGACACTTATATATATACACACACACACCACAGTCCAGGCACTGAGACTTATATATATACACACACACACCACAGTCCAGGCACTGAGACTTATATATATACACACACACACACCACAGTCCATGCCCTGAGACTTATATATATATACACACACATACCACAGTCCAGGCCCTGAGACTTATATATATACACACACACACACCACAGTCCAGGCCCTGAGACTTATATATATACACACACACACCACAGTCCATGCCCTGAGACTTATATATATATATACACACACCACAGTCCAGGCACTGAGACTTATATATATACACACACACACCACAGTCCATGCCCTGAGACTTATATATATATATACACACACCACAGTCCAGGCCCTGAGACTTATATATATATACACACACACCACAGTCCAGGCCCTGAGACTTATATATATATACACACACACACCACAGTCCAGACACTGAGACTTATATATATACACACACTCACCACAGTCCAGAACCTGAGACTTATATATATACACACACACACACCACAGTCCAGACCCTGAGACTTATATATATACACACACTCACCACAGTCCAGAACCTGAGACTTATATATATACACACACACACACCACAGTCCAGACCCTGAGACTTATATAAATACACACACACACCACAGTCCAGGCCCTGAGACTTATATATATACACACACTCACCACAGTCCAGAACCTGAGACTTATATATATACACACACACACACCACAGTCCAGACCCTGAGACTTATATATATACACACACACACCACAGACCAGGCCCTGAGACTTATATATATACACACACACACCACAGTCCATGCCCTGAGACTTATATATATATACACACACACCACAGTCCATGCCCTGAGACTTATATATATACACACACACACCACAGATCAGGCCCTGAGACTTATATATATACACACACTCACCACAGTCCAGAACCTGAGACTTATATATATACACACACACACCACAGTCCATGCCCTGAGACTTATATATATATACACACACACCACAGTCCATGCCCTGAGACTTATATATATACACACACACACCACAGATCAGGCCCTGAGACTTATATATATACACACACTCACCACAGTCCAGAACCTGAGACTTATATATATATATACACACACCACAGTCCAGGCCCTGAGACTTATATCTATACACACACACACCACAGACCAGGCCCTGAGACTTATATATATATACACACACTCACCACAGTCCAGGCCCTGAGACTTATATATATACACACACACCACAGTCCAGACCCTGAGACTTATATATATACACACACTCACCACAGTCCAGGCCCTGAGACTTATATATATACACACACACACCACAGTCCAGGCCCTGAGACTTATATATATACACACACACACCACAGTCCAGGCCCTGAGACTTATATATATACACACACACACCACAGTCCAGGCCCTGAGACTTATATATATACACACACACACACCACAGTCCAGACCCTGAGACTTATATATATACACACACACACCACAGTCCAGGCCCTGAGACTTATATATATACACACACACACCACAGTCCAGGCCCTGAGACTTATATATATATACACACACACCACAGTCCAGACCCTGAGACTTATATATATACACACACACACCACAGACCAGGCCCTGAGACTTATATATATACACACACACACCACAGTCCATGCCCTGAGACTTATATATATATACACACACACCACAGTCCATGCCCTGAGACTTATATATATATACACACACACCACAGTCCATGCCCTGAGACTTATATATATACACACACACACCACAGACCAGGCCCTGAGACTAATATATATACACACACACACCACAGTCCATGCCCTGAGACTTATATATATATATATATACACACACACCACAGACCAGGCCCTGAGACTTATATATATACACACACACACCACAGTCCAGGCCCTGAGACTTATATATATACACACACACACCACAGTCCATGCCCTGAGACTTATATATAGATACACACACACCACAGACCAGGCCCTGAGACTTATATATATACACACACACACCACAGTCCAGACCCTGAGACTTATATATATACACACACACACCACAGTCCAGGCCCTGAGACTTCTATATATACACACACACACACCACAGTCCATACCCTGAGACTTATATATATATACACACACACCACAGTCCAGGCCCTGAGACTTACATATATACACACACACACCACAGTCCAGGCCCTGAGACTTATATATATACACACACACACCACAGTCCAGACCCTGAGACTTATATATATACACACACACACCACAGTCCAGGCACTGAGACTTATATATATAGACACACACACCACAGTCCATGCCCTGAGACTTATATATATATACACACACACCACAGTCCAGGCCCTGAGACTTATATATATACACACACACACCACAGTCCAGGCCCTGAGACTTATATATATACACACACTCACCACAGTCCAGAACCTGAGACTTATATATATACACACACACTCACCACAGTCCATGCCCTGAGACTTATATATATACACACACACACCACAGTCCAGGCCCTGAGACTTATATATATACACACACACACCACAGTCCAGGCCCTGAGACTTATATATATATATACACACACACCACAGTCCATGCCCTGAGACTTATATATATACACACACACACACCACAGACCAGGCCCTGAGACTTATATATATACACACACACACCACAGTCCATGCCCTGAGACTTATATATATATACACACACACCACAGTCCATGCCCTGAGACTTATATATATACACACACACACCACAGACCAGGCCCTGAGACTTATATATATACACACACACACCACAGTCCATGCCCTGAGACTTATATATATATACACACTCACCACAGTCCAGAACCTGAGACTTATATATATACACACACACACCACAGACCAGGCCCTGAGACTTATATATATACACACACTCACCACAGTCCAGAACCTGAGACTTATATATATACACACACTCACCACAGTCCAGAACCTGAGACTTATATATATATATACACACACCACAGTCCAGGCCCTGAGACTTATATATATACACACACACACCACAGTCCAGGTCCTGAGAATTATATACACACACACACCACAGTCCAGGCCCTGAGACTTATATATATACACACACACACCACAGACCAGGCCCTGAGACTTATATATATACACACACTCACCACAGTCCAGAACCTGAGACTTATATATATACACACACACACCACAGTCCAGAACCTGAGACTCATATATATATATACACACACCACAGTCCAGGCCCTGAGACTTATATATATACACACACACACCACAGTCCAGAACCTGAGACTTATATATATATATACACACACCACAGTCCAGGCCCTGAGACTTATATATATACACACACACACCACAGTCCAGGTCCTGAGAATTATATACACACACACACCACAGTCCAGGCCCTGAGACTTATATATATACACACACACACACCACAGTCCACGCCCTGAGACTTATATATATACATACACACACCACAGTCCATGCCCTGAGACTTATATATATATACACACACACCACAGTCCAGGCCCTGAGACTTATATATATAGACACACACACACCACAGTCCAGGCCCTGAGACTTATATATATACACACACACTCACCCCAGTTCAGGCCCTGAGACTTATATATATACACACACACACCACAGTCCATGCCCTGAGACTTATATATATACACACACACACCACAGACCAGGCCCTGAGACTTATATATATACACACACACACCACAGACCAGGCCCTGAGACTTATATATATATACACACACACACCACAGTCCAGGCCCTGAGACTTATATATATACACACACACACCACAGTCCAGGCACAGAGACTTATATATATATACACACACACACCACAGTCCAGGCCCTGAGACTTATATATATACACACACACACCACAGTCCAGGCACTGAGACTTATATATATATACACACACACACCACAGTCCATGCCCTGAGACTTATATATATATACACACACACCACAGTCCAGGCCCTGAGACTTATATATATATACACACACACACCACAGTCCAGACACTGAGACTTATATATATACACACACTCACCACAGTTCAGAACCTGAGACTTATATATATACACACACACACACCACAGTCCAGACCCTGAGACTTATGTATATACACACACTCACCACAGTCCAGAACCTGAGACTTATGTATATACACACACACACACCACAGTCCAGACCCTGAGACTTATATAAATACACACACACACCACAGTCCAGGCCCTGAGACTTATATATATACACACACTCACCACAGTCCAGAACCTGAGACTTATATATATACACACACACACACCACAGTCCAGACCCTGAGACTTATATATATACACACACACACCACAGACCAGGCCCTGAGACTTATATATATACACACACACACCACAGTCCATGCCCTGAGACTTATATATATATACACACACACCACAGTCCATGCCCTGAGACTTATATATATACACACACACACCACAGATCAGGCCCTGAGACTTATATATATACACACACTCACCACAGTCCAGAACCTGAGACTTATATATATACACACACACACCACAGTCCATGCCCTGAGACTTATATATATATACACACACACCACAGTCCATGCCCTGAGACTTATATATATACACACACACACCACAGATCAGGCCCTGAGACTTATATATATACACACACTCACCACAGTCCAGAACCTGAGACTTATATATATATATACACACACCACAGTCCAGGCCCTGAGACTTATATATATACACACACACACCACAGACCAGGCCCTGAGACTTATATATATATACACACACTCACCACAGTCCAGGCCCTGAGACTTATATATATACACACACACCACAGTCCAGACCCTGAGACTTATATATATACACACACTCACCACAGTCCAGGCCCTGAGACTTATATATATACACACACACACCACAGTCCAGGCCCTGAGACTTATATATATACACACACACACCACAGTCCAGGCCCTGAGACTTATATATATACACACACACACCACAGTCCAGGCCCTGAGACTTATATATATACACACACACACACCACAGTCCAGACCCTGAGACTTATATATATACACACACACACCACAGTCCAGGCCCTGAGACTTATATATATACACACACACACCACAGTCCAGGCCTGAGACTTATATATATATATACACACACACCACAGTCCAGACCCTGAGACTTATATATATACACACACACACCACAGACCAGGCCCTGAGACTTATATATATACACACACACACCACAGTCCATGCCCTGAGACTTATATATATATACACACACACCACAGTCCATGCCCTGAGACTTATATATATATACACACACACCACAGTCCATGCCCTGAGACTTATATATATACACACACACACCACAGACCAGGCCCTGAGACTAATATATATACACACACACACCACAGTCCATGCCCTGAGACTTATATATATATATACACACACACCACAGACCAGGCCCTGAGACTTATATATATACACACACACACCACAGTCCAGGCCCTGAGACTTATATATATACACACACACACCACAGTCCATGCCCTGAGACTTATATATAGATACACACACACCACAGACCAGGCCCTGAGACTTATATATATACACACACACACCACAGTCCAGACCCTGAGACTTATATATATACACACACACACCACAGTCCAGGCCCTGAGACTTCTATATATACACACACACACACCACAGTCCATACCCTGAGACTTATATATATATACACACACTCCACAGTCAAGGCCCTGAGACTTACATATATACACACACACACCACAGTCCAGGCCCTGAGACTTATATATATACACACACACACCACAGTCCAGACCCTGAGACTTATATATATACACGCACACACCACAGTCCAGGCACTGAGACTTATATATATAGACACACACACCACAGTCCATGCCCTGAGACTTATATATATATACACACACACCACAGTCCAGGCCCTGAGACTTATATATATACACACACACACCACAGTCCAGGCCCTGAGACTTATATATATACACACACTCACCACAGTCCAGAACCTGAGACTTATATATATACACACACACTCACCACAGTCCATGCCCTGAGACTTATATATATACACACACACACCACAGTCCAGGCCCTGAGACTTATATATATACACACACACACCACAGTCCAGGCCCTGAGACTTATATATATATATACACACACACCACAGTCCATGCCCTGAGACTTATATATATACACACACACACACCACAGACCAGGCCCTGAGACTTATATATATACACACACACACCACAGTCCATGCCCTGAGACTTATATATATATACACACACACCACAGTCCATGCCCTGAGACTTATATATATACACACACACACCACAGACCAGGCCCTGAGACTTATATATATACACACACACACCACAGTCCATGCCCTGAGACTTATATATATATACACACACACCACAGTCCATGCCCTGAGACTTATATATATATACACACACACCACAGTCCATGCCCTGAGACTTATATATATACACACACACACCACAGACCAGGCCCTGAGACTTATATATATATACACACACACCACAGTCCATGCCCTGAGACTTATATATATACACACACACACCACAGACCAGGCCCTGAGACTTATATATATATATACACACACACCACAGTCCATGCCCTGAGACTTATATATATATATACACACACACCACAGTCCATGCCCTGAGACTTATATATATACACACACACACCACAGACCAGGCCCTGAGACTTATATATAAAAATACACACACACTACAGTCCAGGCCCTGAGACTTATATATATATATACACACACACACCACAGTCCATGCCCTGAGACTTATATATATACACACACACACACCACAGACCAGGCCCTGAGACTTATATATATACACACACACACCACAGTCCATGCCCTGAGACTTATATATATATACACACACACCACAGTCCATGCCCTGAGACTTATATATATACACACACACACCACAGACCAGGCCCTGAGACTTATATATATACACACACACACCACAGTCCATGCCCTGAGACTTATATATATATACACACACACCACAGTCCATGCCCTGAGACTTATATATATATACACACACACCACAGTCCATGCCCTGAGACTTATATATATACACACACACACCACAGTCCATGCCCTGAGACTTATATATATATACACACACACCACAGTCCATGCCCTGAGACTTATATATATACACACACACACCACAGACCAGGCCCTGTGACTTATATATATACACACACACACCACAGTCCATGCCCTGAGACTTATATATATATACACACACACCACAGACCATGCCCTGAGACTTATATATATATACACACACACCACAGTCCAGGCACTGAGACTTATATATATAAATACACACACCACAGTCCAGGCCCTGATACTTATATATATATATACACACACACCACAGTCCATGCCCTGAGACTTATATATATATACACACACACCACAGTCCAGGCCCTGAGACTTATATATACACACACACACACCACAGTCCATGCCTGAGACTTATATATATACACACACACACCACAGTCCATGCCCTGAGACTTATATATACACACACACTCACCACAGTCCAGGCCCTGAGACTTATATATACACACACACACACCACAGTCCATGCCCTGAGACTTATATATACACACACACTCACCACAGTCCAGGCCCTGAGACTTATATATATACACACGCACACCACAGTCCAGGCCCAGAGACTTATATATATACACACACACACCACAGTCCAGGCCCTGAGACTTATATATATATATACACACACCACAGTCCAGGCCCTGAGACTTATATATATACACACACACACCACAGTCCAGGCCCTGAGACTTATATATATACACACACACACCACAGTCCAGGCCCTGAGACTTATATATACACACACACACACCACAGTCCAGGCCCTGAGACTTATATATATACACACACACTCACCACAGTCCAGGCCCTGAGACTTATATATATACACACACACACACACCACAGTCCAGGCCCTGATACTTATATATATACACACACACCACAGTCCATGCCCTGAGACTTATTTATATACACCCACACACACCACAGTCCAGGCCCTGAGACTTATATATATACACACACACTCACCACAGTCCAGGCCCTGAGACTTATATATATACACACACACTCACCACAGTCCAGGCCCTGAGACTTATATATATATACACACACACACACCACAGTCCTGGCCCTGAGACTTATATATATATACACACACACACACCACAGTCCAGGCCCTGAGACTTATATATATACACACACACTCACCACAGTCCAGGCCCTGAGACTTATATATATACACACACACACACACCACAGTCCAGGCCCTGATACTTATATATATATACACACACACACCACAGTCCAGGCCCTGAGACTTATATATATATACACACACACACACCACAGTCCAGGCCCTGAGACTTATATATATACACACACACACCACAGTCCAGGCCCTGAGACTTATATATATATACACACACACACACCACAGTCCAGGCCCTGAGACTTATATATATATACACACACACCACAGTCCAGGCCCTGAGACTTATATATATATATACACACACACACCACAGTCCAGGCCCTGAGACTTATATATATACACACACACTCACCACAGTCCAGGCCCTGAGACTTATATATATATACACACACACACACCACAGTCCAGGCCCTGAGTCTTATATATATATACACACACACACACCACAGTCCAGGCCCTGAGACTTATATATATATACACACACACACACCACAGTCCAGGCCCTGAGACTTATATATATATACACACACACACACCACAGTCCAGGCCCTGAGACTTATATATACACACACACACACCACAGTCCAGGCCCTGAGACTTATATATATACACACACACTCACCACAGTCCAGGCCCTGAGACTTATATATATATACACACACACTCACCACAGTCCAGGCCCTGAGACTTATATATATATATACACACACTCACCACAGTCCATGCCCTGAGACTTATATATATATACACACACACACACCACAGTCCAGGCCCTGAGACTTATTTATATACACACACACACCACAGTCCAGGCCCTGAGACTTATATATATACACACACACACCACAGTCCAGGCCCTGAGACTTATATATATATACACACACACACCACAGTCCATGCCCTGAGACTTATAGATATATACACACACCACAGTCCATGCCCTGAGACTTATTTATATACACACACACACCACAGTCCAGGCCCTGAGAACTATATATATACACACACACACCACAGTCCAGGCCCTGATACTTATATATATATACACACACACACCACAGTCCAGGCCCTGAGACTTATATATATATATACACACACACACCACAGTCCATGCCCTGAGACTTATATATATACACACACACACCACAGTCCATGCCCTGAGACTTATATATATACACACACACACCACAGTCCAGGCCCTGATACTTATATATATACACACACACACCACAGTCCATGCCCTGAGACTTATATATATACACACACACACCACAGTCCATGCCCTGAGACTTATATATATACACACACACACCACAGTCCAGGCCCTGATACTTATATATATATACACACACACCACAGTCCATGCCCTGAGACTTATATATATACACACACACACCACAGTCCATGCCCTGAGACTTATATATATACACACACACACCACAGTCCAGGCCCTGATACTTATATATATATACACACACACCACAGTCCATGCCCTGAGACTTATTTATATATACACACACACCACAGTCCAGGCCCTGAGACTTATATATATATACACACACACCACAGTCCAGGCCCAGAGACTTAATTATATATACACACACACACCACAGTCCAGGCCCTGAGACTTATATATATATATACACACACACCACAGTCCAGGCCCTGAGACTTATATATATACACACACACACCACAGTCCATGCCCTGAGACTTATATATATACACACACACACCACAGTCCAGGCCCTGATACTTATATATATACACACACACACCACAGTCCATGCCCTGAGACTTATATATATACACACACACACCACAGTCCATGCCCTGAGACTTATATATATACACACACACACCACAGTCCAGGCCCTGATACTTATATATATATACACACACACCACAGTCCATGCCCTGAGACTTATATATATACACACACACACCACAGTCCATGCCCTGAGACTTATATATATACACACACACACCACAGTCCAGGCCCTGATACTTATATATATATACACACACACCACAGTCCATGCCCTGAGACTTATTTATATATACACACACAACACAGTCCAGGCCCTGAGACTTATATATATATACACACACACCACAGTCCAGGCCCTGATACTTATATATATATACACACACACCACAGTCCATGCCCTGAGACTTATTTATATATACACACACACCACAGTCCAGGCCCTGAGACTTATATATATACACACACACACACCACAGTCCAGGCCCTGAGACTTATATATATATATACACACACACACCACAGTCCAGGCCCTGAGACTTATATATATACACACACACCACAGTCCATGCCCTGAGACTTATATATATACACACACACACCACAGTCCAGACCCTGAGACTTATATATATATACACACTCACCACAGTCCAGAACCTGAGACTTATATATATATACACACACACACCACAGTCCAGACCCTGAGACTTATATATATACACACACTCACCACAGTCCAGAACCTGAGACTTATATATATACACACACACACCACAGTCCAGACCCTGAGACTTATATAAATACACACACACACCACAGTCCAGGCCCTGAGACTTATATATATACACACACTCACCACAGTCCAGACCCTGAGACTTATATATATACACACACACACCACAGACCAGGCCCTGAGACTTATATATATGCACACACACACCACAGTCCATGCCCTGAGACTTATATATATATACACACACACCACAGTCCATGCCCTGAGACTTATATATACACACACACTCACCACAGTCCATGCCCTGAGACTTATATATATACACACACACACCACAGTCCATGCCCTGAGACTTATATATATATACACACACACCACAGTCCAGGCCCTGAGACTTATATATATACACACACACACCACAGACCAGGCCCTGAGACTTATATATATACACACACTCACCACAGTCCAGAACCTGAGACTTATATATATACACACACACACCACAGACCAGGCCCTGAGACTTATATATATACACACACTCACCACAGTCCAGAACCTGAGACTTATATATATACACACACTCACCACAGTCCAGAACCTGAGACTTATATATATATATACACACACCACAGTCCAGAACCTGAGACTTATATATATATATACACACACCACAGTCCAGGCCCTGAGACTTATATATATACACACACACACCACAGTCCAGGTCCTGAGAATTATATACACACACACACCACAGTCCAGGCCCTGAGACTTATATATATACACACACACACCACAGACCAGGCCCTGAGACTTATATATATACACACACTCACCACAGTCCAGAACCTGAGACTTATATATATACACACACACACCACAGTCCAGAACCTGAGACTTATATATATATATACACACACCACAGTCCAGGCCCTGAGACTTATATATATACACACACACACCACAGTCCAGAACCTGAGACTTATATATATATATACACACACCACAGTCCAGGCCCTGAGACATATATATACACACACACACCACAGTCCAGGTCCTGAGAATTATATACACACACACACCACAGTCCAGGCCCTGAGACTTATATATATACACACACACACACCACAGTCCACGCCCTGAGACTTATATATATACATACACACACCACAGTCCATGCCCTGAGACTTATATATATATACACACACACCACAGTCCAGGCCCTGAGACTTATATATATAGACACACACACACCACAGTCCAGGCCCTGAGACTTATATATATACACACACACTCACCCCAGTTCAGGCCCTGAGACTTATATATATACACACACACACCACAGTCCATGCCCTGAGACTTATATATATACACACACACACCACAGACCAGGCCCTGAGACTTATATATATACACACACACACACCACAGTCCAGGCCCTGAGACTTATATATATACACACACACACCACAGTCCAGGCACAGAGACTTATATATATATACACACACACACCACAGTCCAGGCCCTGAGACTTATATATATACACACACACACCACAGTCCAGGCACTGAGACTTATATATATACACACACACACCACAGTCCATGCCCTGAGACTTATATATATATACACACACACCACAGTCCAGGCCCTGACACTTATATATATACACACACACACCACAGTCCAGGCCCAGAGACTTATATATAAACACACACACACCACAGTCCAGGCCCTGAGACTTATATATATACACACACACGCCACAGTCCAGGCCCTGATACTTATATATATACACACACACACCACAGTCCAGGCCCTGAGACTTATATATATATACACACACACCACAGTCCAGACCCTGAGACTTATATATATACACACACACACCACAGACCAGGCCCTGAGACTTATATATATACACACACACACCACAGTCCATGCCCTGAGACTTATATATATATACACACACACCACAGTCCATGCCCTGAGACTTATATATATATACACACACACCACAGTCCAGGCCCTGAGACTTATATATATATACACACACACCACAGTCCATGCCCTGAGACTTATATATATACACACACACACCACAGACCAGGCCCTGAGACTAATATATATACACACACACACCACAGTCCATGCCCTGAGACTTATATATATATATACACACACACCACAGACCAGGCCCTGAGACTTATATATATACACACACACACCACAGTCCAGGCCCTGAGACTTATATATATACAAACACACACCACAGTCCATGCCCTGAGACTTATATATAGATACACACACACCACAGACCAGGCCCTGAGACTTATATATATACACACACACACCACAGTCCAGACCCTGAGACTTATATATATACACACACACACCACAGTCCAGGCCCTGAGACTTCTATATATACACACACACACACCACAGTCCATACCCTGAGACTTATATATATACACACACACACCACAGTCCAGGCCCTGAGACTTATATATATACACACACACACCACAGTCCAGACCCTGAGACTTATATATATACACACACACACCACAGTCCAGGCACTGAGACTTATATATATAGACACACACACCACAGTCCATGCCCTGAGACTTATATATATATACACACACACCACAGTCCAGGCCCTGAGACTTATATATATACACACACACACCACAGTCCAGGCCCTGAGACATATATATATACACACACTCACCACAGTCCAGACCCTGAGACTTATATATATACACACACACACCACAGTCCAGACCCTGAGACTTATATATATACACACACACACCACAGTCCAGGCACTGAGACTTATATATATAGACACACACACCACAGTCCATGCCCTGAGACTTATATATATATACACACACACACCACAGTCCAGGCCCTGAGACTTATATATATACACACACACACCACAGTCCAGGCCCTGAGACTTATATATATACACACACTCACCACAGTCCAGAACCTGAGACTTATATATATACACACACACTCACCACAGTCCATGCCCTGAGACTTATATATATACACACACACACCACAGTCCAGGCCCTGAGACTTATATATATACACACACACACCACAGTCCAGGCCCTGAGACTTATATATATATATACACACACACCACAGTCCATGCCCTGAGACTTATATATATACACACACACACACCACAGACCAGGCCCTGAGACTTATATATATACACACACACACCACAGTCCATGCCCTGAGACTTATATATATATACACACACACCACAGTCCATGCCCTGAGACTTATATATATATACACACACACCACAGTCCATGCCCTGAGACTTATATATATACACACACACACCACAGACCAGGCCCTGAGACTTATATATATACACACACACACCACAGTCCATGCCCTGAGACTTATATATATATACACACACACCACAGTCCATGCCCTGAGACTTATATATATACACACACACACCACAGACCAGGCCCTGAGACTTATATATATACACACACACACCACAGTCCATGCCCTGAGACTTATATATATATACACACACACCACAGTCCATGCCCTGAGACTTATATATATATACACACACACCACAGTCCAGGCACTGAGACTTATATATATAAATACACACACCACAGTCCAGGCCCTGATACTTATATATATATATACACACACACCACAGTCCATGCCCTGAGACTTATATATATATACACACACACCACAGTCCAGGCCCTGAGACTTATATATGCACACACACACACCACAGTCCAGGCCCTGAGACTTATATATATACACACACACACCACAGTCCATGCCCTGAGACTTATATATACACACACACTCACCACAGTCCAGGCCCTGAGACTTATATATACACACACACACACCACAGTCCATGCCCTGAGACTTATATATACACACACACTCACCACAGTCCAGGCCCTGAGACTTATATATATATACACGCACACCACAGTCCAGGCCCAGAGACTTATATATATACACACACACACCACAGACCAGGCCCTGAGACTTATATATATACACACACACACCACAGTCCATGCCCTGAGACTTATATATATATACACACACACCACAGTCCATGCCCTGAGACTTATATATATACACACACACACCACAGACCAGGCCCTGAGACTTATATATATACACACACACACCACAGTCCATGCCCTGAGACTTATATATATATACACACACACCACAGTCCATGCCCTGAGACTTATATATATATACACACACACCACAGTCCAGGCACTGAGACTTATATATATAAATACACACACCACAGTCCAGGCCCTGATACTTATATATATATATACACACACACCACAGTCCATGCCCTGAGACTTATATATATATACACACACACCACAGTCCAGGCCCTGAGACTTATATATACACACACACACACCACAGTCCAGGCCCTGAGACTTATATATATACACACACACACCACAGTCCATGCCCTGAGACTTATATATACACACACACTCACCACAGTCCAGGCCCTGAGACTTATATATATACACACACACACACCACAGTCCAGGCCCTGAGACTTATATATATACACACACACACACCACAGTCCATGCCCTGAGACTTATATATACACACACACACCACAGTCCTGACCCTGAGACTTATATATATACACACACACACCACAGTCCAGGCCCTGAGACTTATATATATACACACACACACCACAGTCCAGGCCCTGAGACTTATATATATATACACGCACACCACAGTCCAGGCCCAGAGACTTATATATATACACACACACACCACAGTCCAGGCCCTGAGACTTATATATATACACACACACACCACAGTCCAGGCCCTGAGACTTATATATATACACATACACACCACAGTCCAGGCCCTGAGACTTATATATACACACACACACACCACAGTCCAGGCCCTGAGACTTATATATATACACACACACTCACCACAGTCCAGGCCCTGAGACTTATATATATACACACACACACACACCACAGTCCAGGCCCTGATACTTATATATATACACACACACCACAGTCCATGCCCTGAGACTTATATATATATACACACACACCACAGTCCAGGCACTGAGACTTATATATATAAATACACACACCACAGTCCAGGCCCTGATACTTATATATATATATACACACACACCACAGTCCATGCCCTGAGACTTATATATATATACACACACACCACAGTCCATGCCCTGAGACTTATATATATATACACACACACCACAGTCCAGGCACTGAGACTTATATATATAAATACACACACCACAGTCCAGGCCCTGATACTTATATATATATATACACACACACCACAGTCCATGCCCTGAGACTTATATATATATACACACACACCACAGTCCAGGCCCTGAGACTTATATATACACACACACACACCACAGTCCAGGCCCTGAGACTTATATATATACACACACACACCACAGTCCATGCCCTGAGACTTATATATACACACACACTCACCACAGTCCAGGCCCTGAGACTTATATATATACACACACACACACCACAGTCCAGGCCCTGAGACTTATATATATACACACACACACACCACAGTCCATGCCCTGAGACTTATATATACACACACACACCACAGTCCTGACCCTGAGACTTATATATATACACACACACACCACAGTCCAGGCCCTGAGACTTATATATATACACACACACACCACAGTCCAGGCCCTGAGACTTATATATATATACACGCACACCACAGTCCAGGCCCAGAGACTTATATATATACACACACACACCACAGTCCAGGCCCTGAGACTTATATATATACACACACACACCACAGTCCAGGCCCTGAGACTTATATATATACACATACACACCACAGTCCAGGCCCTGAGACTTATATATACACACACACACACCACAGTCCAGGCCCTGAGACTTATATATATACACACACACTCACCACAGTCCAGGCCCTGAGACTTATATATATACACACACACACACACCACAGTCCAGGCCCTGATACTTATATATATACACACACACCACAGTCCATGCCCTGAGACTTATTTATATACACACACACACCACAGTCCATGCCCTGAGACTTATATATATATACACACACACACACCACAGTCCAGGCCCTGAGACTTATATATATACACACACACTCACCACAGTCCAGGCCCTGAGACTTATATATATATACACACACACACACCACAGTCCAGGCCCTGAGACTTATATATATATACACACACACACACCACAGTCCAGGCCCTGAGACTTATATATATACACACACACTCACCACAGTCCAGGCCCTGAGACTTATATATATACACACACACACACCACAGTCCAGGCCCTGAGACTTATATATATATACACACACACACACCACAGTCCAGGCCCTGAGACTTATATATATACACACACACACACCACAGTCCAGGCCCTGATACTTATATATATATACACACACACACCACAGTCCAGGCCCTGAGACTTATATATATATACACACACACACACACCACAGTCCAGGCCCTGAGACTTATATATATACACACACACACACCACAGTCCAGGCCCTGAGACTTATATATATATACACACACACTCACCACAGTCCAGGCCCTGAGATTTATATATATATACACACACTCACCACAGTCCATGCCCTGAGACTTATATATATATACACACACACACACCACAGTCCAGGCCCTGAGACTTATTTATATACACACACACACCACAGTCCAGGCCCTGAGACTTATATATATATACACACACACACCACAGTCCAGGCCCTGAGACTTATATATATATACACACACACACCACAGTCCATGCCCTGAGACTTATAGATATATACACACACCACAGTCCATGCCCTGAGACTTATATATACACACACACACACCACAGTCCAGGCCCTGAGACTTATATATATATACACACACACCACAGTCCAGGCCCTGAGACTTATATATATACACACACACACCACAGTCCAGGCCCTGAGACTTATATATATACATACACACACACCACAGTCCAGGCCCTGAGACTTATATATATACACACACACACACCACAGTCCAGGCCCTGAGACTTATATATATACATACACACACACCACAGTCCAGGCCCTGAGACTTATATATATACACACACACACCACAGTCCAGGCCCTGAGACTTATATATATACATACACACACACCACAGTCCAGGCCCTGAGACTTATATATATACACACACACCACAGTCCAGGCCCTGAGACTTATATATACACACACACCCCAGTCCAGGCCCTGAGACTTATATATATACACACTCACCCCAGTCCAGGCCCTGAGACTTATATATATACACACACACTCACCCCAGTCCAGGCCCTGAGACTTATATATACACACACACACACCACAGTCCATGCCCTGAGACTTATATATATACACACACACACCACAGTCCATGCCCTGAGACTTATATATATACACACACACACCACAGTCCAGAACCTGAGACTTATATATATATACACACACACACACCACAGTCCAGGCCCTGAGACTTATATATATACACACACACACACACCACAGTCCAGAACCTGAGACTTATATATATATACACACACCACAGTCCAGAACCTGAGACTTATATATATATACACACACTCTCCACAGTCCAGAACCTGAGACTTATATATATATACACACACTCTCCACAGTCCAGAACCTGAGACTGATATATATATACACACACTCTCCACAGTCCAGAACCTGAGACTTATATATACACACACACACCACAGTCCAGAACCTGAGACTTATATATATATACACACACCACAGTCCAGGCCCTGAGACATATATATACACACACACTCACCACAGTCCAGAACCTGAGACTTATATATATACACACACTCTCCACAGTCCAGAACCTGAGACTTATATATATATACACACACCACAGTCCAGAACCTGAGACTTATATATATACACACACACACACCACAGTCCAGGCCCTGAGACTTATATATATACACACACACACCACAGTCCAGGCCCTGAGACTTATATATATACACACACACACCACAGTCCAGGCCCTGAGACTTATATATATACACACACACACCACAGTCCAGGCCCTGAGACTTATATATATACACATACACACCACAGTCCAGGCCCTGAGACTTATATATATACACACACACACACCACAGTCCAGGCCCTGAGACTTATATATATACACACACACACCACAGTCCAGGCCCTGAGACTTATATATATACACACACACACCACAGTCCAGGCCCTGAGACTTATATATATACACATACACACCACAGTCCAGAACCTGAGACTTATATATATACACACACTCTCCACAGTCCAGAACCTGAGACTTATATCTATATACACACACTCTCCACAGTCCAGAACCTGAGACTTATATATATATACACACACCACAGTCCAGAACCTGAGACTTATATATATATACACACACTCTCCACAGTCCAGAACCTGAGACTTATATATATACACACACTCTCCACAGTCCAGAACCTGAGACTTATATATATATACACACACCACAGTCCAGGCCCTGAGACTTATATATATACACACACACACACCACAGTCCATGCCCAGAGACTTATATATACACACACCACAGTCCAGAACCTGAGACTTATATATATATACACACACTCTCCACAGTCCAGAACCTGAGACTTATATATATACACACACTCACCACAGTCCAGAACCTGAGACTTATATATATACACACACTCTCCACAGTCCAGAACCTGAGACTTATATATATATACACACACCACAGTCCAGAACCTGAGACTTATATATATACACACACACACCACAGTCCAGAACCTGAGACTTATATATATACACACACTCTCCACAGTCCAGAACCTGAGACTTATATATATATACACACACCACAGTCCAGAACCTGAGACTTATATATATACACACACACACCACAGTCCAGAACCTGAGACTTATATATATACACACACTCTCCACAGTCCAGAACCTGAGACTTATATATATAAACACACACACCACAGTCCAGAACCTGAGACTTATATATATACACACACTCTCCACAGTCCAGAACCTGAGACTTATATATATATACACACACCACAGTCCAGAACCTGAGACTTATATATATACACACACACACCACAGTCCAGAACCTGAGACTTATATATATACACACACTCTCCACAGTCCAGAACCTGAGACTTATATATATACACACACTCTCCACAGTCCAGAACCTGAGACTTATATATATATACACACACCACAGTCCAGAACCTGAGACTGATATATACACACACACACACCACAGTCCAGAACCTGAGACTTATATATATATACACACACACACCACAGTCCATGCCCTGAGACTTATATATACACACACACACCACAGTCCATGCCCTGACACTTATATATATATACACACACACACCACAGTCCAGAACCTGAGACTTATATATATACACACACACACCACAGTCCAGAACCTGAGACTTATATATATACACACACACCACAGTCCAGAACCTGATACTTATATATATACACACACACACCACACTCCAGGCCCTGAGACTTATATATACACACACACACACCACAGTCCATGCCCTGAGACTTATATATATACACACACACACCACAGTCCAGAACCTGAGACTTATATATATACACACACACACCACAGTCCAGGCCCTGAGACTTATATATATACACACACACACCACAGTCCAGGCCCTGAGACTTATATATATACACACACACACACCACAGTCCAGACCCTGAGACTTATATATATACACACACACACCACAGTCCAGGCCCTGAGACTTATATATATATACACACACACCACAGTCCAGGCCCTGAGACTTATATATATACACACACTCACCACAGTCCAGGCCCTGAGACTTATATATATACACACACACACCACAGTCCAGGCCCTGAGACTTATATATATACACAAACACCACAGTCCAGGCCCTGAGACTTATATATATACACACACACACCACAGTCCATGCCCTGAGACTTATATATATACACACACACACCACAGTCCATGCCCTGAGACTTATATACATACACACACACACCACAGTCCATGCCCTGAGACTTATATATATATACACAAACACCACAGTCCAGGCCCTGAGACTTATATATATACACACACACACCACAGTCCATGCCCTGAGACTTATATATATACACACACACACCACAGTCCATGCCCTGAGACTTATATATATACACACACACACCACAGTCCATGCCCTGATACTTATATATATACACACACACCACAGTCCAGGCCCTGAGACTTATATATATACACACACTCACCACAGTCCAGGCCCTGAGACTTATATATATACACACACACACCACAGTCCATGCCCTGAGACTTATATATATACACACACACACCACAGTCCATGCCCTGAGACTTATATATATACACACACTCACCACAGTCCAGGCCCTGAGACTTATATATATACACACACACACCACAGTCCAGAACCTGAGACTTATATATATACACAAACACCACAGTCCAGGCACTGAGACTTATATATATACACACACTCACCACAGTCCAGGCCCTGAGACTTATATATATACACACACACACCACAGTCCAGGCCCTGAGACTTATATATATACACAAACACCACAGTCCAGGCCCTGAGACTTATATATATACACACACACACCACAGTCCATGCCCTGAGACTTATATATATACACACACTCACCACAGTCCAGGCCCTGAGACTTATATATATACACACACACCACAGTCCAGACCCTGAGACATATATATATACACACACACACACCACAGTCCAGGCACTGAGACTTATATATATATACACACACACACCACAGTCCAGGCCCTGAGACTTATATATATACACACACACACCACAGTCCATGCCCTGAGACTTATATATATACACACACACCACAGTCCAGGCCCTGAGACTTATATATATACACACACACACCACAGTCCATGCCCTGAGACTTATATATATACAAACACACACCACAGTCCAGGCCCTGAGACTTATATATATACACACACACACCACAGTCCAGAACCTGAGACTTATATATATACACAACACCACAGTCCAGGCCCTGAGACTTATATATATACACACACTCACGACAGTCCAGGCCCTGAGACTTATATATATACACACACACACCACAGTCCAGGCCCTGAGACTTATATATATACACAAACACCACAGTCCAGGCCCTGAGACTTATATATATACACACACACACCACAGTCCATGCCCTGAGACTTATATATATACACACACACACCACAGTCCATGCCCTGAGACTTATATACATACACACACACACCACAGTCCATGCCCTGAGACTTATATATATATACACAAACACCACAGTCCAGGCCCTGAGACTTATATATATACACACACACACCACAGTCCATGCCCTGAGACTTATATATATACACACACACACCACAGTCCATGCCCTGAGACTTATATATATACACACACACACCACAGTCCATGCCCTGATACTTATATATATACACACACACCACAGTCCAGGCCCTGAGACTTATATATATACACACACTCACCACAGTCCAGGCCCTGAGACTTATATATATACACACACACACCACAGTCCATGCCCTGAGACTTATATATATACACACACACACCACAGTCCATGCCCTGAGACTTATATATATACACACACTCACCACAGTCCAGGCCCTGAGACTTATATATATACACACACACCACAGTCCAGGCACTGAGACTTATATATATACACAAACACCACAGTCCAGGCACTGAGACATATATATATACACACACTCACCACAGTCCAGGCCCTGAGACTTATATATATACACACACACACCACAGTCCAGGCCCTGAGACTTATATATATACACAAACACCACAGTCCAGGCCCTGAGACTTATATATATACA
This sequence comes from Heterodontus francisci, assembly GCF_036365525.1. Classification (NCBI taxonomy): domain Eukaryota; kingdom Metazoa; phylum Chordata; class Chondrichthyes; order Heterodontiformes; family Heterodontidae; genus Heterodontus; species Heterodontus francisci. The sequence goes on along the minus strand of NW_027140952.1, from coordinate 17,163 downwards.
CACACACACCACAGTCCATGCCCTGAGACTTATATATATACACACACTCACCACAGTCCAGGCCCTGAGACTTATATATATACACACACACCACAGTCCAGACCCTGAGACATATATATATACACACACACACACCACAGTCCAGGCACTGAGACTTATATATATATACACACACACACCACAGTCCAGGCCCTGAGACTTATATATATACACACACACACCACAGTCCATGCCCTGAGACTTATATATATACACACACACCACAGTCCAGGCCCTGAGACTTATATATATACACACACACACCACAGTCCATGCCCTGAGACTTATATATATACACACACACCACAGTCCAGGCCCTGAGACTTATATATATACACACACACCACAGTCCAGGCCCTGAGACTTATATATATACACACACACACCACAGTCCATGCCCTGAGACTTATATATATACACACACACACACCACAGTCCAGGCCCTGAGACTTATATATATACACACACACACCACAGTCCAGAACCTGAGACTTATATATATATACACACACACACCACAGTCCAGGCCCTGAGACTTATATATATACACACACACACGACAGTCCAGGCCCTGAGAATTATATATACACACACACACCACAGTCCAGGCCCTGAGACTTATATATATACACACACACACCACAGTCCAGGCCCTGAGACTTATATATATATACACACACACCACAGTCCATGCCCTGAGACTTATATATATATACACACACACCACAGTCCATGCCCTGAGACTTATATATATACACACACACACCACAGTCCAGGCCCTGAGACTTATATATATATACACACACACCACAGTCCATGCCCTGAGACTTATATATATACACACACACACCACAGTCCAGGCCCTGAGACTTATATATATACACACACACCACAGTCCATGCCCTGAGACTTATATATACACACACACACCACAGTCCATGCCCTGAGACTTATATATATATACACACACACCACAGTCCATGCCCTGAGACTTATATATACACACACACACCACAGTCCAGGCACTGAGACTTATATATATACACACACACACCACAGTCCATGCCCTGAGACTTATATATACACACACACACCACAGTCCATGCCCTGAGACTTATATATATACACACACACACACCACAGTCCAGGCACTGAGACTTATATATATACACACACACACCACAGTCCAGAACCTGAGACTTATACATATACACAAACACCACAGTCCAGGCCCTGAGACTTATATATACACACACACACCACAGTCCATGCCCTGAGACTTATATATATACACACACACACCACAGTCCAGGCACTGAGACTTATATATATACACACACACACCACAGTCCATGCCCTGAGACTTATATATACACACACACACCACAGTCCAGGCCCTGAGACTTATATATACACACACACACACCACAGTCCAGGCCCTGAGACTTATATATATATACACACACACACCACAGTCCAGGCCCTGATACTTATATATATACACACACACACCACAGTCCAGGCCCTGACACTTATATATATACACACACACTCACCACAGTCCAGGCCCTGAGACTTATATATATACACACACACACCACAGTCCATGCCCTGAGACTTATATATATACACACACACCACAGTCCATGCCCTGAGACTTATATATATACACACACACCACAGTCCAGGCCCTGAGACTTATATATACACAAACACACCACAGTCCATGCCCTGAGACTTATATATATACACACACACACACCACAGTCCAGGCACTGAGACTTATATATATACACACACACACCACAGTCCATGCCCTGAGACTTATATATACACACACACACCACAGTCCATGCCCTGAGACTTATATATATATACACACACACACCACAGTCCATGCCCTGAGACTTATATGTACACACACACACCACAGTCCAGAACCTGAGACTTATATATATACACAAACACCACAGTCCAGGCCCAGAGACTTATATATATACACACACACACACCACAGTCCATGCCCTGAGACTTATATATATATACACACACACCACATTCCAGGCCCTGAGACTTATATATATACACACACACACACCACAGTCCAGAACCTGAGACTTATATATATACACAAACACCACAGTCCAGGCACAGAGACTTATATATATACACACACACCACATTCCAGGCCCTGAGACTTATATATATACACACACACACACCACAGTCCAGAACCTGAGACTTATATATATACACACACACTCACCACAGTCCAGGCCCTGAGACTTATATATATACACACACACACCACAGTCCAGAACCTGAGACTTATATATATACACAAACACCACAGTCCAGGCCCAGAGACTTATATATATACACACACACACCACAGTCCAGAACCTGAGACTTATATATATACACAAACACCACAGTCCAGGCCCAGAGACTTATATATATACACACACACACCACAGTCCAGGCCCAGAGACTTATATATATACACACACACTCACCACAGTCCAGGCCCTGAGACTTATATATATACACACACACACCACAGTCCAGAACCTGAGACTTATATATATATACACAAACACCACAGTCCAGGCCCAGAGACTTATATATATACACACACACACCACAGTCCAGGCCCTGAGACTTATATATATACACACACTCACCACAGTCCAGGCCCTGAGACTTATATATATATATACACACACACACCACAGTCCAGGCCCTGAGACTTATATATATATACACACACACCACAGTCCAGAACCTGAGACTTATATATATACACAAACACCACAGTCCAGGCCCTGAGACTTATATATAGACACACACACACCACAGTCCATGCCCTGAGACTTATATATACACACACACACCACAGTCCATGCCCTGAGACTTATATATATACACACACACACACCACAGTCCAGGCACTGAGACTTATATATATACACACACACACCACAGTCCAGAACCTGAGACTTATACATATACACAAACACCACAGTCCAGGCCCTGAGACTTATATATACACACACACACCACAGTCCATGCCCTGAGACTTATATATATACACACACACACACCACAGTCCAGGCACTGAGACTTATATATATACACACACACACCACAGTCCATGCCCTGAGACTTATATATACACACACACACCACAGTCCAGGCCCTGAGACTTATATATACACACACACACACCACAGTCCAGGCCCTGAGACTTATATATATATACACACACACACCACAGTCCAGGCCCTGATACTTATATATATACACACACACACCACAGTCCAGGCCCTGACACTTATATATATACACACACACTCACCACAGTCCAGGCCCTGAGACTTATATATATACACACACACACCACAGTCCATGCCCTGAGACTTATATATATACACACACACCACAGTCCATGCCCTGAGACTTATATATATACACACACACCACAGTCCAGGCCCTGAGACTTATATATACACAAACACACCACAGTCCATGCCCTGAGAGTTATATATATACACACACACACACCACAGTCCAGGCACTGAGACTTATATATATACACACACACACCACAGTCCATGCCCTGAGACTTATATATACACACACACACCACAGTCCATGCCCTGAGACTTATATATATATACACACACACACCACAGTCCATGCCCTGAGACTTATATGTACACACACACACCACAGTCCAGAACCTGAGACTTATATATATACACAAACACCACAGTCCAGGCCCAGAGACTTATATATATACACACACACACACCACAGTCCATGCCCTGAGACTTATATATATATACACACACACCACATTCCAGGCCCTGAGACTTATATATATACACACACACACACCACAGTCCAGAACCTGAGACTTATATATATACACAAACACCACAGTCCAGGCACAGAGACTTATATATATACACACACACCACATTCCAGGCCCTGAGACTTATATATATACACACACACACACCACAGTCCAGAACCTGAGACTTATATATATACACACACACTCACCACAGTCCAGGCCCTGAGACTTATATATATACACACACACACCACAGTCCAGAACCTGAGACTTATATATATACACAAACACCACAGTCCAGGCCCAGAGACTTATATATATACACACACACACCACAGTCCAGAACCTGAGACTTATATATATACACAAACACCACAGTCCAGGCCCAGAGACTTATATATATACACACACACACCACAGTCCAGGCCCAGAGACTTATATATATACACACACACTCACCACAGTCCAGGCCCTGAGACTTATATATATACACACACACACCACAGTCCAGAACCTGAGACTTATATATATATACACAAACACCACAGTCCAGGCCCAGAGACTTATATATATACACACACACACCACAGTCCAGGCCCTGAGACTTATATATATACACACACTCACCACAGTCCAGGCCCTGAGACTTATATATATATATACACACACACACCACAGTCCAGGCCCTGAGACTTATATATATATACACACACACCACAGTCCAGAACCTGAGACTTATATATATACACAAACACCACAGTCCAGGCCCTGAGACTTATATATAGACACACACACACCACAGTCCATGCCCTGAGACTTATATATATATACACACACACCACATTCCAGGCCCTGAGACTTATATATATACACACACACACACCACAGTCCAGAACCTGAGACTTATATATACACACACACACCACAGTCCATGCCCTGAGACTTATATATATACACACACACACACCACAGTCCAGGCACTGAGACTTATATATATACACACACACACCACAGTCCAATCCCTGAGACTTATATATACACACACACACACCACAGTCCATGCCCTGAGACTTATATATATACACACACACACACCACAGTCCAGGCACTGAGACTTATATATATACACACACACACCACAGTCCATGCCCTGAGACTTATATATACACACACACACCACAGTCCATGCCCTGAGACTTATATATATATACACACACACACCACAGTCCATGCCCTGAGACTTATATGTACACACACACACCACAGTCCAGAACCTGAAACTTATATATATACACAAACACCACAGTCCAGGCCCAGAGACTTATATATATACACACACACACACCACAGTCCATGCCCTGAGACTTATATATATATACACACACACCACATTCCAGGCCCTGAGACTTATATATATACACACACACACACCACAGTCCAGAACCTGAGACTTATATATATACACAAACACCACAGTCCAGGCACAGAGACTTATATATATACACACACACCACATTCCAGGCCCTGAGACTTATATATATACACACACACACACCACAGTCCAGAACCTGAGACTTATATATATACACACACACTCACCACAGTCCAGGCCCTGAGACTTATATATATACACACACACACCACAGTCCAGAACCTGAGACTTATATATATACACAAACACCACAGTCCAGGCCCAGAGACTTATATATATACACACACACACCACAGTCCAGAACCTGAGACTTATATATATACACAAACACCACAGTCCAGGCCCAGAGACTTATATATATACACACACACACCACAGTCCAGGCCCAGAGACTTATATATATACACACACACTCACCACAGTCCAGGCCCTGAGACTTATATATATACACACACACACCACAGTCCAGAACCTGAGACTTATATATATATACACAAACACCACAGTCCAGGCCCAGAGACTTATATATATACACACACACACCACAGTCCAGGCCCTGAGACTTATATATATACACACACTCACCACAGTCCAGGCCCTGAGACTTATATATATATATACACACACACACCACAGTCCAGGCCCTGAGACTTATATATATATACACACACACCACAGTCCAGAACCTGAGACTTATATATATACACAAACACCACAGTCCAGGCCCTGAGACTTATATATAGACACACACACACCACAGTCCATGCCCTGAGACTTATATATATATACACACACACCACATTCCAGGCCCTGAGACTTATATATATACACACACACACACCACAGTCCAGAACCTGAGACTTATATATACACACACACACCACAGTCCATGCCCTGAGACTTATATATATACACACACACACACCACAGTCCAGGCACTGAGACTTATATATATACGCACACACACCACAGTCCAATCCCTGAGACTTATATATACACACACACACACCACAGTCCATGCCCTGAGACTTATATATATACACACACACACACCACAGTCCAGGCACTGAGACTTATATATATGCACACACACACCACAGTCCATGCCCTGAGACTTATATATACACACACACACCACAGTCCATGCCCTGAGACTTATATATATATACACACACACACCACAGTCCATGCCCTGAGACTTATATGTACACACACACACCACAGTCCAGAACCTGAAACTTATATATATACACAAACACCACAGTCCAGGCCCAGAGACTTATATATATACACACACACACACCACAGTCCATGCCCTGAGACTTATATATATATACACACACACCACATTCCAGGCCCTGAGACTTATATATATATACACACACTCACCACAGTCCAGAACCTGAGACTTATATATATACACAAACACCACAGTCCAGGCCCAGAGACTTATATATATACACACACACACACCACAGTCCAGAACCTGAGACTTATATATATACACAAACACCACAGTCCAGGCCCTGAGACTTATATATAGACACACACACACCACAGTCCATGCCCTGAGACTTATATATATATATACACACACACCACATTCCAGGCCCTGAGACTTATATATATACACACACACACACCACAGTCCAGAACCTGAGACTTATATCTCCACACACACACCACAGTCCATGCCCTGAGACTTATATATATACACACACACACACCACAGTCCAGGCACTGAGACTTATATATATACACACACACACCACAGTCCATGCCCTGAGACTTATATATACACACACACACACCACAGTCCATGCCCTGAGACTTATATATATACACACACACACACCACAGTCCAGGCACTGAGACTTATATATATACACACACACACCACAGTCCATGCCCTGAGACTTATATATACACACACACACCACAGTCCATGCCCTGAGACTTATATATATATACACACACACACCACAGTCCATGCCCTGAGACTTATATGTACACACACACACCACAGTCCAGAACCTGAGACTTATATATATACACAAACACCACAGTCCAGGCCCAGAGACTTATATATATACACACACACACACCACAGTCCATGCCCTGAGACTTATATATATATACACACACACCACATTCCAGGCCCTGAGACTTATATATATATACACACACTCACCACAGTCCAGAACCTGAGACTTATATATATACACAAACACCACAGTCCAGGCCCAGAGACTTATATATATACACACACACACACCACAGTCCAGAACCTGAGACTTATATATATACACAAACACCACAGTCCAGGCCCAGAGACTTATATATATACACACACACACCACAGTCCAGGCCCTGAGACTTATATATATACACACACACACCACAGTCCATGCCCTGAGACTTATATATATACACACTCACACCACAGTCCATGCCCTGAGACTTATATATATACACACACACCACAGTCCAGGCCCTGAGACTTATATATACACACACACACCACAGTCCATGCACTGAGACTTATATATATACACACACACACACCACAGTCCAGGCACTGAGACTTATATATATACACACACACACCACAGTCCATGCCCTGAGACTTATATATACACACACACACACCACAGTCCATGCCCTGAGACTTATATATATACACACACACACCACAGTCCATGCCCTGAGACTTATATGTACACACACACACCACAGTCCAGAACCTGAGACTTATATATATACACAAACACCACAGTCCAGGCCCAGAGACTTATATATATACACACACACACCACAGTCCATGCCCTGAGACTTATATATATATACACAAACACCACAGTCCAGGCCCTGAGACTTATATATATACACACACACACACCACAGTCCAGAACCTGAGACTTATATATAGACACAAACACCACAGTCCAGGCCAGAGACTTATATATATACACACACACACACCACAGTCCAGAACCTGAGACTTATATATATACACACAAACACCACAGTCCAGGCCCAGAGACTTATATATATACACACACACACCACAGTCCAGGCCCTGAGACTTATATATATACACACACACACCACAGTCCAGGCCCTGAGACTTATATATATACACACACACACCACAGTCCAGAACCTGAGACTTATATATATACACAAACACCACAGTCCAGGCCCTGAGACTTATATATATACACACACTCACCACAGTCCAGGCCCTGAGACTTATATATATATACACACACACACCACAGTCCAGGCCCTGAGACTTATATATATACACACACACACCACAGTCCATAACCTGAGACTTATATATATACACAAACACCACAGTACAGGCCCTGAGACTTATATATATACACACACACCACAGTCCAGGCCCTGAGACTTATATATACACACACACACCACAGTCCATGCCCTGAGACTTATATATATACACACACACACACCACAGTCCAGGCACTGAGACTTATATATATACACACACACACCACAGTCCATGCCCTGAGACTTATATATACACACACACACCACAGTCCATGCCCTGAGACTTATATATATATACACACACACACCACAGTCCATGCCCTGAGACTTATATGTACACACACACACCACAGTCCAGAACCTGAGACTTATATATATACACAAACACCACAGTCCAGGCCCAGAGACTTATATATATACACACACACACACCACAGTCCATGCCCTGAGACTTATATATATATACACACACACACCACAGTCCATGCCCTGAGACTTATATGTACACACACACACCACAGTCCAGAACCTGAGACTTATATATATACACAAACACCACAGTCCAGGCCCAGAGACTTATATATATACACACACACACACCACAGTCCATGCCCTGAGACTTATATATATACACACACACACACCACAGTCCATGCCCTGAGACTTATATATATATACACACACACCACATTCCAGGCCCTGAGACTTATATATATATACATACACACACCACAGTCCAGGCCCTGAGACTTATATATATACACACACACCACATTCCAGGCCCTGAGACTTATATATATATACACACACTCACCACAGTCCAGAACCTGAGACTTATATATATACACAAACACCACAGTCCAGGCCCAGAGACTTATATATATACACACACACACACCACAGTCCATGCCCTGAGACTTATAATATATACACACACACCACAGTCCAGGCCCAGAGACTTATATATATACACACACACACACCACAGTCCATGCCCTGAGACTTATATATATATACACACACACCACATTCCAGGCCCTGAGACTTATATATATATACACACACACACATTCCAGGCCCTGAGACTTATATATATATACACACACTCACCACAGTCCAGAACCTGAGACTTATATATATACACAAACACCACAGTCCAGGCCCAGAGACTTATATATATACACACACACACACCACAGTCCAGAACCTGAGACTTATATATATACACAAACACCACAGTCCAGGCCCAGAGACTTATACATATACACACACACACCACAGTCCAGGCCCTGAGACTTATACATATACACACACACACCACAGTCCAGGCCCTGAGACTTATATATATACACACACACACCACAGTCCATGCCCTGAGACTTATATATATACACACACACACCACAGTCCAGAACCTGAGACTTATATATATACACAAACACCACAGTCCAGGCCCTGAGACTTATATATATACACACACTCACCACAGTCCAGGCCCTGAGACTTATATATATATACACACACACACCACAGTCCAGGCCCTGAGACTTATATATATACACACACACACCACAGTCCAGAACCTGAGACTTATATATATACACAAACACCACAGTCCAGGCCCTGAGACTTATATATATACACACACACACCACAGTCCATGCCCTGAGACTTATATATATACACACACACACCACAGTCCAGACCCTGAGACTTATATATATACACACACACCACAGTCCAGGCCCTGAGACTTATATATATACACACACACACCACAGTCCATGCCCTGAGACTTATATATATACACACACCACAGTCCAGGCCCTGAGACTTATATATATACACACACACACCACAGTCCAGGCCTGAGACTTATATATATACACACACCACAGTCCAGGCCCTGAGACTTATATATATACACACACACACCACAGTCCAGGCCCTGAGACTTATATATATACACACACCACAGTCCAGGCCCTGAGACTTATATATATACACACACACACCACAGTCCATGCCCTGAGACTTATATATATACACACACACACCACAGTCCAGACCCTGAGACTTATATATATACACACACACCACAGTCCAGGCCCTGAGACTTATATATATACACACACACACCACAGTCCATGCCCTGAGACTTATATATATACACACACTCACCACAGTCCAGGCCCTGATACTTATATATATACACACACACACACCACAGTCCATGCCCTGAGACTTATATATATACACACACTCACCACAGTCCAGGCCCTGAGACTTATATATATATACACACACACCACAGTCCAGGCCCTGAGACTTATATATATATACACACACACCACAGTCCAGGCCCTGAGACTTATATATATACACACACACACACCACAGTCCAGGCCCTGAGACTTATATATATATACACACACTCACCACAGTCCAGGCCCTGAGACTTATATATATACACAAACACCACAGTCCATGCCCTGAGACTTATATATATATACACACACTCACCACAGTCCAGGCCCTGAGAATTATATATATACACAAACACCACAGTCCAGGCCCTGAGACTTATATATATACACAAACACCACAGTCCAGGCCCTGAGACTTATATATATACACACACACACCACAGTCCAGGCCCTGAGACTTATATATATACACACACTAACCACAGTCCAGGCCCTGAGACTTATATATATACACAAACACCACAGTCCAGGCCCTGAGACTTATATATATACACACACACACCACAGTCCATGCCTGAGACTTATATATATACACACACTCACCACAGTCCAGGCCCTGAGACTTATATATATACACAAACACCACAGTCCAGGCCCTGAGACTTATGTATATACACACACTCACCACAGTCCAGGCCCTGAGACTTATATATATACACAAACACCACAGTCCAGGCCCTGAGACTTATATATATACACACACACACCACAGTCCAGGCCCTGAGACTTATATATATACACACACTCACCACAGTCCAGGCCCTGAGACTTATATATATACACACACACACCACAGTCCATGCCCTGAGACTTATATATATACACACACTCACCACAGTCCAGGCCCTGAGACTTATATATATACACACACACACCACAGTCCAGAACCTGAGACTTATATATATACACACACACACACACACACCACAGTCCAGGCCCTGAGACTTATATATATACACACACTCACCACAGTCCAGGCCCTGAGACTTATATATATACACACACACACACCACAGTCCAGGCCCTGAGACTTATATATATACACACACTCACCACAGTCCAGGCCCTGAGACTTATATATATACACACACACACCACAGTCCATGCCCTGAGACTTATATACATACACACACTCACCATAGTCCAGGCCCTGAGACTTATATATATACACACACACCACAGTCCAGGCCTGAGACTTATATATATACACACACACACCACAGTCCATGCCCTGAGACTTATATATACACACACACACCACAGTCCATGCCCTGAGACTTATATATATATACACACACACCACAGTCCATGCCCTGAGACTTATATATATACACACACACACCACAGTCCATGCCCTGAGACTTATATATATATATACACACACCACAGTCCAGGCCCTGAGACTTATATATATACACACACTCACCACAGTCCAGGCCCTGAGACTTATATATATACACACACACACCACAGTCCATGCCCTGAGACTTATATATATACACACACTCACCACAGTCCAGGCCCTGAGACTTATATATACACACACACACCACAGTCCATGCCCTGAGACTTATATATATATACACACACACCACAGTCCATGCCCTGAGACTTATATATATACACACACACCACAGTCCATGCCCTGAGACTTATATATATATATACACACACCACAGTCCATGCCCTGAGACTTATATATATACACACACACCACAGTCCAGACCCTGATACTTATATATATACACACACTCACCACAGTCCAGGCCCTGAGACTTATATATACACACACACACCACAGTCCAGGCCCTGAGACTTATATATATATACACACACACACCACAGTCCAGGCCCTGAGACTTATATATATACACACACACACACCACAGTCCATGCCCTGATACTTATATATATATACACACACAGCACAGTCCAGGCCCTGAGACTTATATATACACACACACACCACAGTCCATACCCTGAAACTTATATATATACACACACACAGCACAGTCCAGGCCCTGAGACTTATATATACACACACACACCACAGTCCATACCCTGAGACTTATATATATATACACACACACACCACAGTCCATGCCCTGAGACTTATATATACACACACACACCACAGTCCATACCCTGAGACTTATATATATATACACACACACACCACAGTCCATGCCCTGAGACTTATATATACACACACACACCACAGTCCAGACCCTGATACTTATATATATACACACACTCACCACAGTCCAGGCCCTGAGACTTATATATACACACACACACCACAGTCCAGGCCCTGAGACTTATATATATATACACACACACACCACAGTCCAGGCCCTGAGACTTATATATATACACACACACACCACAGTCCATGCCCTGAGACTTATATATATATACACACACTCACCACAGTCCAGGCCCTGAGACTTATATATATACACACACACCACAGTCCAGGCCCTGAGACTTATATATATACACACACACACCACATTCCATGCCCTGAGACTTATATATACACACACACACCACAGTCCAGGCCCTGAGACTTATATATATACACAAACACCACAGTCCAGGCCCTGAGACTTATATATATAAACACACTCACCACAGTCCAGGCCCTGAGACTTATATATATACACAAACACCACAGTCCAGGCCCTGAGACTTATATATATACACACACACACCACAGTCCAGGCCCTGAGACTTATATATATACACACACTCACCACAGTCCAGGCCCTGAGACTTATATATATACACACACACACCACAGTCCATGCCCTGAGACTTATATATATACACACACTCACCACAGTCCAGGCCCTGAGACTTATATATATACACACACACACCACAGTCCATGCCCTGAGACTTATATATATACACACACTCACCACAGTCCAGGCCCTGAGACTTATATATATACACACACACACACCACAGTCCAGGCCCTGAGACTTATATATATACACACACTCACCACAGTCCAGGCCCTGAGACTTATATATATACACACACACACCACAGTCCATGCCCTGAGACTTATATATATACACACACTCACCATAGTCCAGGCCCTGAGACTTATATATATACACACACACCACAGTCCAGGCCCTGAGACTTATATATATACACACACACACCACAGTCCATGCCCTGAGACTTATATATACACACACACACCACAGTCCATGCCCTGAGACTTATATATATATACACACACACCACAGTCCATGCCCTGAGACTTATATATATACACACACACACCACAGTCCATGCCCTGAGACTTATATATATATCTACACACACCACAGTCCAGGCCCTGAGACTTATATATATATACACACACACACCACAGTCCAGGCCCTGAGACTTATATATATATACACACACTCACCACAGTCCAGGCCCTGAGACTTATATATATACACACACACACCACAGTCCATGCCCTGAGACTTATATATATATACACACACTCACCACAGTCCAGGCCCTGAGACTTATATATATACACACACACCACAGTCCAGGCCCTGAGACTTATATATATACACACACACACCACAGTCCATGCCCTGAGACTTATATATACACACACACACCACAGTCCATGCCCTGAGACTTATATATATATACACACACACCAAAGTCCATGCCCTGAGACTTATATATATACACACACACCACAGTCCATGCCCTGAGACTTATATATATATTAACACACACCACAGTCCATGCCCTGAGACTTATATATATACACACACACCACAGTCCAGACCCTGATACTTATATATATACACACACTCACCACAGTCCAGGCCCTGAGACTTATATATACACACACACACCACAGTCCAGGCCCTGAGACCTATATATATATACACACACACACCACAGTCCAGGCCCTGAGACTTATATATATACACACACACACCACAGTCCATGCCCTGAGACTTATATATATACACACACACACCACAGTCCATGCCCTGAGACTTATATATACACACACACACACAGTCCATACCCTGAGACTTATATATATATACACACACACACCACAGTCCATGCCCTGAGACTTATATATACACACACACACCACAGTCCAGACCCTGATACTTATATATATACACACACTCACCACAGTCCAGGCCCTGAGACTTATATATACACACACACACCACAGTCCAGGCCCTGAGACTTATATATATATACACACACACACCACAGTCCAGGCCCTGAGACTTATATATATATACACACACACACCACAGTCCAGGCCCTGAGACTTATATATATATACACACACACACCACAGTCCAGGCCCTGAGACTTATATATATACACACACACACCACAGTCCATGCCCTGAGACTTATATATATATACACACACATACCACAGTCCAGGCCCTGAGACTTATATATATACACACACACACACCACAGTCCATGCCCTGAGACTTATATATATATACACACACACACCACAGTCCAGGCCCTGAGAGTAATATATATACACACACACACCACAGTCCAGACCCTGAGACTTATATATATACACACACACACCACAGTCCAGGCCCTGAGACTTATATATATACACACTCACCACAGTCCAGGCCCTGAGACTTATATATATACACACACGCACCACAGTCCAGGCCCTGAGACTTATATATATACACACACACACCACAGTCCATGCCCTGTGACTTATATATACACACACACACCACAGTCCATGCCCTGAGACTTATATATATACAGACACACTCACCACAGTCCATGCCCTGAGACTTATATATATACACACACACACACCACAGTCCAGGCCCTGAGACTTATATATATACACACACATACCACAGTCCATGCCCTGAGACTTATATATATACACACACACACCACAGTCCAGGCCCTGAGACTTATATATATACACACACACACCACAGTCCATGCCCTGAGACTTATATATATACACACACACACACCACAGTCCATGCCCTGAGACTTATATATATATACACACACACACACCACAGTCCATGCCCTGAGACTTATATATATATACACACACACCACAGTCCATGCCCTGAGACTTATATATACACACACACACACCACAGTCCATGCCCTGAGACTTAAATATACACACACACCACAGTCCATGCCCTGAGACTTATATATATATACACACACACCACAGTCCATGCCCTGAGACTTATATATATACACACACACACCACAGTCCAGGCCCTGAGACTTATATATATATACACACACACACCACAGTCCAGGCCCTGAGACTTATATATATACACACACACACCACAGTCCATGCCCTGAGACTTATATATACACACACACACACCACAGTCCATGCCCTGAGACTTATATATATATACACACACACACCACAGTCCAGGCCCTGAGACTTATATATATACACACACACACCACAGTCCATGCCCTGAGACTTATATATACACACACACACACCACAGTCCATGCCCTGAGACTTATATATATACACACACACCACAGTCCATGCCCTGAGACTTATATATATACACACACACACCACAGTCCATGCCCTGAGACTTATATATATACACACACACACCACAGTCCAGGCCCTGAGACTTATATATATATACACACACACCACAGTCCAGGCCCTGAGACTTATATATATATACACACACCACAGTCCATGCCCTGAGACTTATATATATATACACACACACACCACAGTCCAGGCCCTGAGACTTATATATATATACACACACACACCACAGTCCAGGCCCTGAGACTTATATATATACACACACACATCACAGTCCATGCCCTGAGACTTATATATACACACACACACACCCACAGTCCATGCCCTGAGACTTATATATATACACACACACCACAGTCCATGCCCTGAGACTTATATATATATACACACACACCACAGTCCATGCCCTGAGACTTATATATATACACACACACACCACAGTCCAGGCCTGAGACTTATATATATATACACACACACACCACAGTCCATGCCCTGAGACTTATATATATATACACACACACACCACAGTCCATGCCCTGAGACTTATATATATATACACACACACACCACAGTCCAGGCCCTGAGACTTATATATATATACACACACACACCACAGTCCAGGCCCTGAGACTTATATATATACACACACACACCACAGTCCA
>NW_027140951.1:0-17793 GCF_036365525.1 Heterodontus francisci | reverse complement strand
TCCTCGGGGGGGATTTTAACTGCACCCTCGAGGTGGGGGATCGCTCCGGTCCCCAGCGCGGCCAAGCGTCGGTGGAGAAGTTGAGGGGACTGATCAGCTCCCTTAACTTGGTGGACGTCTGGCGGAATCTCCATCCCGACTCCAGCGCCTTCACGTGGAGGTCTGGAGGAGGGGGGTCGCGAATCGACCGCCTCTACATTTCGCAGGCGTACGTCTCCCGCATCTCGGCGGCCTCCATGCGGCTGGTGCCGTGCTCGGACCACCACCTGGTGTGGGCGGAGTTCACTCCGCTTCGCACGCGGGCGGGGTCCGCATACTGGCACTTTAACAACCGGCTGCTGGAGGACGTGCGAGATCGGGACTCGTTCTAATGACATGGCTATGTCCTTGAGGCTATGGTGGGATGTGGGCAAGACTCACATCCGCGTCTTCTGTCAGGAGTACGCGAAGGGGTCGACCAAGAGGCAGGAAGCCGAGATCGGGCGCCTTGAGAGGGAGGTGCTCGACTTGGAGTCCCGCCTCGGTCATGCCGTCGTGGACCCGGCCCTGTGGCAGGCGTACAAAGAGAAGAAGGGCGCGCTGAGGGACCTGCAGCTCATAGGGTCCCGAGGCGCGTACGTGAGGTCGCGGATCCAGATCCTGGAAGATTTGGACCGCGCCTCACCCTTCTTCTACCTGCTGGAAAAATGGCGGGGGGTCCGTAAGCAGCTCGTCGAGCTGCTGGCCGACGACGGATCCTCCATCACGGATCCGGAGGGACTGGGCCTCCTGGTCCGTACTTATTACAGTGCGTTGTTCTCTCCGGATCCGTCCAGCGAGGATGCGCGCAGAGTTTTGTGGGAGGACCTGCCGCAGGTCAGCCCGGAAGGCGCTGAAGGATTAGAGGCTCCGCTCACGTTGGCGGAGCTGACTGGCGCCCTCCACCAGCTCTCGAGGGGCAAATCCCCAGGGCTGGATGGGTTGACCGTGGAGTTCCTGAGGGTGTTCTGGGACGTCCTGGGGGATGATTACATGCGGGTCCTGGGGGAAAGCCTGGCGACCGGGGAGATGCCCCTCTCATGGCGCAGGGCAGTCATCGTCCTGCTGCCAAAGAAGGGCAATCTCCGCCTGCTTAAAAACTGGCGTCCGGTCTCCCTCCTCAGCACGGATTATAAGATCTTTGCCCGGGCTATGTCTACCCGCCTGGGCTCCGTGCTGGCCCACATGATCCACCCCGACCAGTCCTACACGGTCCCGGGCCGGTCCATCCAAGACAACATCCACCTGGTCCGGGACCTGATCCATCTTTCCCAGAGGACTGGTCAGTCGGTCGCCTTTCTCTCCCTCGATCAGGAGAAGGCGTTCGACAGGGTGGATCACGAATACCTTTTCAGGACTCTGCGCGCTTTCGGACTCAGGCCGCATTTCGTGGCCCGGGTCCGACTTTTATACGCCGCCGCAGAGTATCTAGTCAAAGTTAACGGGTCCTTGACGGCGCCCCTTCGCTTTGGGAGAGGAGTGCGTCAGGGATGCCCCATGTCCGGCCAATTGTATACCATCTGCGTGGAGCCCTTCCTGTGCCTGCTTCGCAGGAGGTTGACGGGATTGGCTCTGCAGGAGCCGGCCATGCGGGTCGTCCTCTCGGCTTACGCCGACGACGTGCTCCTCGCAATCACAGATCCCGTTGACTTGCGGAGGATGCGCGACTGCCAGCAGACCTTTTCTGCCGCGTCCTCCGCGAGGATCAATTGGGAGAAATGTTCCGGACTCCTGGTGGGTCAGTGGCGGGTGGACTCCCTGCCGGAGGAGATGACACCTTTTGCGTGGAGCACCACGCACCTCCTCTATCTGGGAGTCCACCTTAGCCCCGCTGAGGAAGCCTGGCCGGCAAACTGGCAGGAGTTGGAGGCGAAAGTCACCGCTCGGCTGGGGCGCTGGACAGGACTGCTCCGAGTTCTTTCCTACAGGGGCCGAGCGTTGGTCATAAACCAACTGGTGGCCTCCATGTTATGGTACCGGTTGGTCACTTTGGCACCGCCCCCTGTATTTGCCACCAAGATCCAGAAGAAACTCGTCGATTTTTTCTGGGGCCAGAGGAAACACTGGGTCTCTGCCGCGGTCCTGAGTCTCCCGATTGAGGAGGGCGGTCAGTCGCTGGTGTACGTCCGCACCCAGGCTGCGACTCTCCGCCTTCAGACCCTGCAGAGATACCTGCACGTTGAGCGTCCTCCCAGATGGAGTGTGC
The DNA here is from genome assembly GCF_036365525.1 of Heterodontus francisci. Taxonomy (NCBI): domain Eukaryota; kingdom Metazoa; phylum Chordata; class Chondrichthyes; order Heterodontiformes; family Heterodontidae; genus Heterodontus; species Heterodontus francisci. Next base: position 15,569 of record NW_027140951.1, on the reverse strand, counting down.
TGGTGATGTATTTTTTCCGCCAGTGTCACTGCCTTCAAGACGACACGCAGCTCCCGGTGGAGTCTGTTAGCCGCGCCTCTCTGAGAGAGTTGCCTGTCTTTTACCGGGATCTATTCCGAGTCTGGAACATGGTCGCCTCCAGTCAGGGCGCTCCCCCGCCGGCGGAGGAGAGCGCCTCGGCTGTCCGGGCGGCCGACTCCGGGGACGGTCCGGCGGGCGGAGGAGTAGCTGAAACCCCCGGGATGCCCCTCACTGCGGGTGGCGAGGGGGCTCGGGAGTGCGGAGCGATCCCGGCCGAGCTGACCCCCGCTCGGCCGGAACTGCTCATCGGACCCAGGCCCCGAAACCCTCCTCGGGAGCCGGTCCCGCACAACCCGAGCCGCCTCTCGGAAATGCCCTCCGTGCCATTCCAATCGGCGCGGAGGGGTTTCCTGTACGGGCTGCTCCTGCACACTCTCCACTTCCTCGCCCTCGTCAGCCGGCCGGACACGCCCTGGCGGTCCGCGTTGCCATCTGGCGGCGAGGGGAAACCCCGATGGAGGTCTCTCTACGCGGGAGTCTTCCCCCTTTACATCGGGGACTTGGGATGGAGGGTGCTGCACAGAGCAGTCCCGTGCAATAGACTTTTAAGTAGGTTCACGGACTCCCAGGCCTCCTGTACTTTCTGCGGCCTGGACGAGTCCGTGTTCCATGTTTATACGGAGTGTGCGAGGTTGCAGCCCCTCTTTGAGTATCTGAAGGGGCTGCTCCTCAAATTCTGGCTGCACTTCAGTCCCACGCTCCTGATCTTTGGGCACCCGGAGCGGAGGGGCTTGGGCCGGGAGGAGGATCTCCTCGTCGGTCTGCACCTGGGCCTGGCCAAGGTGGCAATTCACAGGTCCAGGCTGCGGGCCGTCGGGGGGGTCCGTCCTCCCCGATTGCCTGCCCCTCTTCCGCGGTTACGTTCGCGCCCGGGTGTCCCTGGAGAAGGAGCACGCGGTGTCCGCCGGTACGCTTGAGGCCTTCCGCGACCGGTGGGCACCGCAGGGACTGGAGTGCATTGTCGACGCCGAGACTGGCATTTTAATTTGAGCTTTTGTTTATTTCTGTTTTTCATATTTTTTAAATAACTTTATGTATATAAAGGGGGCCTGAGCAATAAAGGCCCCCTCGACATGAAAAATTTAAAAGAGGCCTGGGGTTTCAAGGCCACCTAGAAAAAAAGATTTAAAAAAAGAAAAAAAACCGGGGGTTAGATACTGAGTAAAGCTCCCTCTCCATGGTAAATACTGATTTACATGCATCAGGAGAATGGAATTGCATAACAGATGAGATCTAGACTCTATTAGCAAATGGGAAAAAATTACAACAATTTGTGTCTTACTGACTGCACAGTGAACACAAGCAGCCGATTTAACATGTCAGTGAGATTAATGACATACTGGTGTTCATTTAAAATAGATTTGATTGGGCCAGAGCATGCAGTCCTGCTCATCAGAGCACAGATATGTAATTGCACTGGAAAGGGTACAGAGGAGATTTCCGAGGATGTTGCCTGGACTGGCGAATTTTAGTTCTGAGGAAGGATTGGATAGACTCGGGCTGTTCCCTTCGGAACAGAGGAGGCTGAGGAGCAACTGAGGTGCAGAAAATTATGAGGGGTCTAGATCGAGGGGATAAGGAAGGAAGGTCCTGTACCCCTTGGTTGAGGGATCCATAACCAGCGTCAGAGGTAGGAGGTTTCGAGGGGATCCGAGGGGAAATTCTTTCACCCGGAGGGTGGTGGGTGTCTGGAACTCACTGCCTAAAAGGGTAGTGGAGGCAGAAACCTTGGTAATGTTTAAAAAAAAACACTTGGATACGCACCTGAAGGCCAAGGACCAAGTAGTGGGAAGTGGGATTAAGCTGTTTGGCTATGTGAGGGCTGGCATGAACACAATGGGCTGAATGGCCTCCTCCAAGCTGTAAATATCTATGATTCAATGATTTAAAACTGGTAATTGTAACTCCACATGTCTCACGAGGTGAGATTACATTCCGAAGCAACAGAGACAGAATTTGCAACGTTCTTGTCCTCAGGATGTGTCCGAAGAAATGAGGTTTGAACTGTGGTCACTGAAGTTGTGAGAACAAATGCAGTGGGCAATTTCTTTTATGCATTCGAGGGATGTGGGCGTCGCTGGCCAGGCCAGCATTTATTGCTCATCCCCAATTGCCCTTGAGAAGGTGGTGGTGAGCTGCCTTCTTGAACCACTGCAGTCCATGTGGGGTAGGTACATTCACAGTGCTGTTAGGAAGGGAGTTCCAGGATTTTGACCCAGCGACAGTGAAGGAACGGCGATATAGTTCCAAGTCAGGATGGTGTGTGACTTGGAGGGGAACTTGCAGGTGGTGGTGTTCCCATGTATTTGCTGCCCTTGTCCTTCTAGTTGGTAGAGGTCGCGGGTTTGGAAGGTGCTGCGATTCAAGTTAATTCAAATCCATAACCAACGGTTAAATAGAGAGTGCCGCACTGTCGGAGGGTCAGTACTGAGGGAGTGCTGCACTGTCGGAGGGTCAGTACTGAGGGAGTGCTGCACTGTCGGAGGGTCGGTACTGAGGGAGTGCTGCACTGTCGGAGGGTCGGTACTGAGGGAGTGCTGCACTGTCGGAGGGTCGGTACTGAGGGAGTGCCGCACTGTCGGGGGGTCAGTACTGAGGGAGCGCCGCACTGTCGGAGGGTCAGTACTGAGGGAGTGCCGCACTGTCTGAGGGTCAGTACTGAGGGAGTGCCGCACTGTCGGAGGGTCAGTACTGAGGGAGTGCCGCACTGTCGGAGGGTCAGTACTGAGGGAGTGCCGCACTGTCGGAGGGTCAGTACTGAGGGAGTGCCGCACTGTCTGAGGGTCAGTACTGAGGGAGTGCCGCACTGTCGGAGGGTCAGTACTGAGGGAGTGCCGCACTGTCGGAGGGTCGGTACTGAGGGAGTGCCGCACTGTCGGAGGGTCAGTACTGAGGGAGTGCCGCACTGTCTGAGGGTCAGTACTGAGGGAGTGCCGCACTGTCGGAGGGTCAGTACTGAGGGAGTGCCGCACTGTCGGAGGGTCAGTCCTGAGGGAGTGCCGCGGTCAGTCCTGAGGGAGTGCTGCACTGTCGGAGGGTCAGTACTGAGGGAGTGGGGCACTGTCGGAGGGTCAGTACTGAGGGAGTGCCGCACTGTCTGAGGGTCAGTACTGAGGGAGTGCCGCACTGTCGGAGGGTCGTCAGTGACACCTCAGCAGAGTAGGGATACCTCACCAGTACAGCTGTGAAGCTTGAGAGAAATCTGCCTTCAGCGAATTTTGTGAAGCAGGAAACTCGGAACTGCTTTGAAAACCCAGTCTCTATCCCCAGGGATCCCATTATAGATTCAGTATCTGATTGCCATCTGATTCCTGATCCACACATCTTACACAGTCTGATGGAAAAAAAATAGCTCAACTGCCTCAATGTCACCTAACAATACCGAGCTCCTAAATGGGTTTTAGATTCCAGTCCTCCCTTGGGTCAGCCTGCAAATAAAACAACTGGTGAATTGCCGAGCTTAGTCTTTTGTGTTTATAAATGTGATGCTTGCTCTAATTCAGTTTGTACAGATGATGTTTTAACAAGCACCACTGCTAACCTTTGTTAAAACTCCCATTTCTTTCAGCTCATCTCCTTACACTCTCTCCCTCCCCCTCCCACACTCACTGTTCAGCTCAGGGTTTGCCAGCGCAGTGAGCAAAGAAAGAAGCTTGTGGTCCCAAGGCAAGCAGCCTACAAGCCCAGGGAAAGAGGCCTAGGCCCAAAGCTAGCAACCTAAGCCCAGGAGAAGAGGCTTAGTTGCCTACTCCAAGGGCCAGGGGCCTATTTCCAGGGCCAGAGGCCTATTCCCAGCATCAGGGGCCTACTCCCAGGGTCAGGGACTTACTCTCAGGTATAGGAACTTATTCCCAGGGCCGGGGCCTACTCCAAAGGTGAGGGGCCTACTCCAAAGGTGAGGGGCCTACTCCAAAGGTGAGGGGCCTACTCTCAAGGTCAGGAGCCTACTCCCAGGGTCAGGGGCCTACTCCCAGGTATAGGAACTTACTCCCAAGGTGAGGGGCCTACTCCCAAGGTCAGGGGCCTACTCCCAAGGTCAGGGGCCTACTCCCAGGTATAGGAACTTACTCTCAAGGTGAGGGGCTTACTCCCAAGGTCAGGAGCCTACTCCCAGGGTCAGCGGCCTACCCCCAGGGTCAGGAGCCTACTCCCAGGTATAGGAACTTACTCCCAGGGCCGGGGCCACCCAAGTTTAACATCATAACTTGCATTTATATACCATCTTTAACGTAGTAAAAATCTCATCCAAAAGACGGCTCCTCTTATAATGTAGCACTTCCCTGCTGTCCTAGTGTATTGCTGTACTACTCCTAGGGCTAGGGCCAACTCCCAGGGCCAGGGGCCTACTCCCAGGTCTCAGAACTTACTCCCAATTTCAGGGGCCTACTCCCAAGGTGAGGGGCCTACTCTCAAGGTCAGGAACCTACTCCCAAGGTCAGGGGCCTACTCCCAGGTCTCAGAACTTACTCCCAAGGTGAGGGGCCTACTCCCAAGGTGAGGGGCCTACTCCCAAGGTGAGGGGCCTACTCTCAAGGTCAGGAGCCTACTCTCAAGGTCAGGGGCCTACTCTCAAGGTCAGGGGCCTACTCCCAGGTATAGGAACTTACTCTCAAGGTGAGGGGCCTACTCTCAAGGTGAGGGGCCTACTCCCAGGGTCAGGGGCCTACTCCCAGGTCTCAGAACTTACTCCCAAGGTCAGGGGCCTACTCCCAGGGTCAGTAGCAGTGGAGTAGTGATAATGTCACCACCGCAGATGGTGAAATTTGAATTCAATTAATAAATCAGGAATTAAAAGCTAGTCTCATGGTGACCATGAAACCATTGTCGATTGTTATAAAAACCCATCTGATTCACTAATGTCCTTTAGGGAAGGAAATCTGCCGTCCTTACCTGGTCTGGCCTACATGTGACTCCAGACCCACAGAAATGTGGTTAACTCTTAACTGCCCTCTGAAATGGCCTAGCAAGCCACTCAGTTCAATTAGGGATGGGCAACAAACGCTGGGCTAGTGAGCGACACCCACAAATATAAAAATGGGGCCTACTCCCATGGCTGAAGAGCCTACTGCTGGGGTCAGCCCGAGGAGCAAGGAAATGCGGGTAATGTCGAGTTACTGACAAATTTAACGGCGGGACCTCATTTGAAATTTGTTGCTCTCTCTGTCTGCCCATCAGCCAGCCAGAGCGAGAGGCGGGCTGAGGCGGTAAAGAAGGCCTGCACTGACATGCAACGGTTCAGGAACGGAGGACGAGCATGAGGGCGATCCGGAGAGAGCACATATCATGTGGAAGGTCGGGAGCGCACATAGATCTTTCTATCTGTCCTGCCTCTACATTTCCATCTGCTTCTCCCTCTGTCTCCTCCTCTCTATCCGCTCTCTCATCAGGAATAAAATCAGGGTCACAGTTAATTATTATTATTATTAATTATAATCCCCCGAATTATTCAATAGAAGATAGATTTGAAAATCCTGAGATTTATGCATCTCAGTGTCAAACATCCACAATATGTATTTCTCTTTACTCAGTCCCTGTTTCGATCCCTTTCCCTCTCTCTCAATACCTTGCATTTATATAGAGACTTTAACGTACTAAGGGGAGATGCCGGCCGAGTGGGAATGTCACTGAACTAGTAATCTCAGAGGCCCGGGCTAGTGCCTTAGGGACGTGGGTTCAAATCCCAGCCCGGCAGCATGCAGAATTTAAATTCGATTAATTAATAAGAGTCGGGGATTGAAAGCTAGTTTCAGTAAAGGTGATCATGAAGCCATCATCGATTGTTGTAAATACCCATCCAGTTCAGTAAGGAAATCCGCCATCCTTACCCGGTCTGGCCTACATGTGTCTCCAGATCCACACCTATGTGGGTGACTCTAAACTGCCCTCTGAAATGTCCCTAGCAAGCCACTCAGTTATAAAAGGGCAATTAAGGGATGGGCAATAAATGCTGGCCTTGCTAGTAACACCCACATCCCATGAAACAATACACAAAGGAGTGATTCTCAAAGAAAGTCTGACCCCGAGCCACATCAGGAGATATTAGGGACCGGCGACCAAAGGCTCGGTCAAAGAGGTCGGTTTTAAGGAGTGTCTTAAAGGTGGAGAGAGAGAGGCGGAGAGGTTTAGCCCCTCGAGCCGGTTCCACCAATCAATGAGATCAAGGCTGATCTGTAACTTAACTCCATCCAGAACCTTCCATACCCAAATGAAAATCTAACAATAATTAATTTCCTCACCCTTCAAAGTCACCATCTCTCTATGTCTTGCTCCCGTCTACTGCAGACGTTCCCTCTCTAGCCTGGCTCAATCTCTCTATTTATTGATGGAGGGATAGGGAAGGGGAGGAGAGGAGAGGGAGGGAACAAACAGAAATAAAGGTGGAAAAAGGACAATGCTGAACTGATGTGCAGCCTCGTTTCACACAAGCTCACCCTGAGGTTAATTAACTGCACCAGCCAAGAGAATAATGACTTCAAATTCTCCTCTTTTAAACCAGGGCTTAATTTTTATCAGAAACCAACTTGCACTCTTGCTCAATAAGCAGCTGCCTCGAAATCTTTGACTGTTCACCCTATCTCCCGCCTGTGTGCATGCTAACGATTTGTCATCCTGGTTGTTAGGGCCTGGGTCCTGGGAATTTGGTGGCTAGGCCAGGGAAATGAGCAATATGGTATTCCCCATCACAATTCCCCTGCCTGAATAGGGGCACAAATGTCCAGGTGGATCGAGGGCTAAAGGCACACGTCCCCAGTTCTTGTGTTTGACAGGCTGAGCCCTTGGATTTTACAGCTTATATCTCTGGTATTTAGACCTGTGTGCCGAGATTTTTAAACCATCTCAATGTTTTTTTTTTGCACAGCCTCTGTCCTTTATTTTTACAACTTCCTATTCTTTGCTTTTTATCGCCTGTGTCCTTAAATGTCAAGCTCTGCTTGCCTGGTTTCGGGCTCTGTGGGTCTCCGTTTCAAGGCCTGTGCGTTAATCGTGTTTAATTGTATGCAAGCGGAGGGTGGGTCTCACTCGATCACTTACTTGATCACAGGCGGATGGTTTGAGTAAGGAGCTATACGCTTGTATTCTTTACTCTGTCAATTAATGTAAGACTGAGTAAAGATTGGCTCCAGTTTCATCCTTCAGCAACTGGTTTTCTGGTGTATAACATCTGCCTTTGGTTTTCAGGGGCTGTGATTTTTGGGGCTGGTGTTCCTGGGCCCGTGACCCTAGATTTTAGGGCCCGTGACCCTAGATTTTAGGGCCCGTGACCCTAGATTTTAAGGCCCGCGACCCTAGATTTTAAGGCCCGTGATTAGAACATAAGAACACAAGAAATAGGAATAGGCCATTTGGCTCCTTGAGACTGCTCCACCTTTCAATAAGATCAATAAGTTCACCATGGATGACGTTTCCTTCAGGAAGGGTCTTTCTTCCTCAACGGAATAAGCCACAATCAGGGCTTTCAAAGAGGAACTGGATAATTGTCTGAAGAGAAAAGCTTTGCAGGGCTCGGGGAAAGGGCAGGGGACTGGGACGAGCTGAGTTGCTTTGACAAAGAGCCGGTATGAGCACGATGGGCCGAATGGTCTCCTGCTGTGCTGTAAACATTCTCTGATTCCAAATCCAACTTGGAGGGTGTGGCATGGTCGCAGTACCGAGACATGGCTGCAAGATGGTTAGGACTGGGAACGATATATACCAGGTTATAAAGTTTATCGGAAAGATACAGGGCATCGAAGAGAGAGAGGAGTAGCATCAGCAACTAAGGATGAAATCACCTCGATGATAAGAGGGGATATAACAAGAGGTAGCGGAGGATTTATGGTTAGAATTAAGTAATATATCAATTATATCAATGACTTTGATGAAGGGACCGAAGGTATGGTTGCTAAATTTGCTGACAACACAAAGATAGGTAGGAAAGTAAGTTGTGAAGAGGACACAAGGAGGCTACAAAGGGATATAGTTAGGTTAAGTGAGTGGGCAAAGATTTGGCAGATGGAGTATAATGTGGGAAAATGTGAATTTATCCACTTTGGCAGGAATAGAAAATCATCATATTATTTAAATGGAGAGAAATTGCAGAGCTCTGAGGTACGGAGGGATCTGGGCGTCCTGGTACATGAATCACTAAAGGTTAGTATGCAGGTACAGCAAGTGATTAGGAAGGCAAATGGAATGTTGTCGTTTATTGCAAGGGGAATGGAATATAAAAACGAGGGAAGTTTTGCTACATTTGTACAGGGTATTGGTGAGACCACATCTGGAGTATTGTGTACCGTTTTGCTTTATTTAAGCAAGTGTCATGCTAGGCCCCCACCTGCCAAGAATGAGGCACATCAATTTTGTCACGAACATTGATTTTTTAACTGTTGTTGGAGTGAGGAAATGACTTGTTAAACAGATCAGCCCTGGCTGAAAATAAAACATTTCCATACTAACAGAAACTGAAGGTGAGGAATTGCATTCCAGAGCCTCCTAAGGAGGATACAATCCACAAGGGCCAGGACTGGTTAGACCAGCTGGTCACATGACTAACTGGCTGTTCCAGGGTTTTCTTTTGAACTGGCCACAGAGGGTTTGAACTCAAGTGTGTCTGTTTGCTCCTGGACTGAGAAGATCTCTCCTGTCTGCTCCCATTTCTTTCTCACAAGCCTCTGAATCCACTGAAGACACATGGACCCCAAGAGAGAAAAGTCTCCGACAGCGAACAAGGTTTAAGAAGAATACTGGGCCCCAACGAAAAGCAAGATCTACCGACAATCAAGGACTCTACAGCGAGCTCAAAGAACCGTAACGAAAACTCTTCAGATATTGCCTCAAACTTTTCCACTTTATTTTTTCTTCTGCTCTTTTCTGTCTCGATTTGCATGTGTGTATCGCGTCTGCATACTAGTGTGGGCGTGTCGTGTATCCGTAGGCGTTAACCGAATTAGAGTGCAAGTTTAATAAATATAAACTTTTCTTCTTTAAGCCTAAGAAAACCTGCGTGGACTAGTTTCTTTGCCTGATAATTGGAAAGCGGTGAACAAGGATTCACCAAGGGGGAGCTAAAAACATGGTGTGTTTAAAATTAAACCCTGTTACAGTAAGACTAGGTGAAGGCTGAGAGGGACCCCCAGAGATTCATCTGGTCGTAACACAAGGATATAAATGCCTTAGAGGCAGTTCAGAGAAGGTTCACGTGACTGATTCCTGGGGTGAAGGGGTTATTTTATAAGGAAAGGTTGGACGGGGTTGGGGTCTGCATCCATTGGAGTTTAGAAGAATGAGAGGTGATCTAATGAAACATATAAAATCGTGAGGGGACTTAACAGGTGGATGTGGAAAGGATATTTCCCCTTGTGGGAGAGACGAGAACTAGGGGTCACAGTTTATAAGTAAGGGATTGCCCACTTAAGACAGAGATGAGGAGCAACATTTTCTCTCGGAGGGTGGTGAGGTTTAAATTCAGCTATTCATCATTGTAAAACTGTGCAGTTGGATAATTAGGTTGAAAACTATGTCAAATTATCAAAGGGGCTGCAAGATTAGATTAGATTTTAGATTAGAGATACAGCACTGAAACAGGCCCTTCGGCCCACCGAGTCTGTGCCGAACATCAACCACCCATTTATACTAATCCTATATTCCTACCAAACATCCCCACCTGTCCCAATATTGCCCTACCACCTACCTATACTAGTGACAATTTATAACGGCCAATTTACCTGCCAACCTGCAAGTCTTTGGAAGTGGGAGGAAACCGGAGCACCCGGAGAAAACCCACGCAGACACAGGGAGAACTTGCAAACTCCACACAGGCAGTACCCGGAATCGAACCCGGGTCCCTGGAGCTGTGAGGCTGCAGTGCTAACCACTGCGCCACTGTGCCGCCCCAGTGGCTTTTAATAAAACAAAAACAACTTTCATTTATATAGCACCTTTAACATAATGAAATGTCCCAGGGTACATCACCCGAACGATTATCCAACAGAATTTGACCCTGAGCCTCATGAGGAGATATTAGGGACCGGCGAACAAAAGCTCGGTCAAAGAGGTCGGTTTTTAAGGAGCGTCTTAAAGGAGGAGAGAGAGAGGCGGAGAGGTTTAGGGAGGGAATTCCAGAGCTTAGGGCCCCCAGGCAGCTGAAGGCACGGCCGCCAATGGTGGAGCGATGGGAATCTGGGGATGGACAAGAGGCCGGAATTGGAGGGAGCGCAGAGATCTCGGAGGGTTGTAGGGGCTGGAGGAGGTTACAGAGATAGGGAGGGTTGTAGGGGCTGGAGGAGGTTACAGAGATAGGGAGGGTTGCAGGGGCTGGAGGAGGTTACAGAGATAGGGAGGGTTGTAGGGGCTGGAGGAGGTTACAGAGATATGGAAGGTTGTAGGGGCTGGAGGAGGTTACAGAGATATGGAGGGTTGTAGGGGCTGGAGGAGGTTACAGAGATAGGGTGGGTTGTAGGGGCTGGAGGAGGTTACAGAGATAGAGAGGGCTGTAGGGGCTGGAGCAGGTTCCAGAGATAGGGAGGGTTGTAGGGACTGGAGGAGGTTACAGAGATAGGGAGGGTTGTAGGGGCTGGAGGAGGTTACAGAGATAGGGAGGGTTGTAGAGGCTGGAGGAAGTTACAGAGATATGGAGGGTTGTACGGGCTGGAGGAGGTTACAGAGATAGGGAGGGTTGTAGGGGCTGGAGGAGGTTACAGAGATAGGGAGGGTTGTAGGGGCTGGAGGAGGTTACAGAGATAGGGAGGGTTGTAGGGGCTGGAGGAGGTTACAGAGATAGGGAGGGCTGTAGAGGCTGGAGGAGGTTACAGAGATAGGGAGGGTTGTACGGGCTGGAGGAGGTTACAGAGATAGGGAGGGTTGCAGGGGTTGGATGAGGTTACAGAGATAGGGAGGGTTGTAGGGGCTGGAGGAGGTTACAGAGATAGGGAGGGTTGCAGGGGTTGGATGAGGTTACAGAGATAGGGAGGGCTGTAGAGGCTGGAGGAGGTTACAGAGATAGGGAGGGTTGTACGGGCTGGAGGAGGTTACAGAGATCGGGAGGGTTGTAGGGGCTGGAGGAGGTTACAGAGATAGGGAGGGTTGTAGGGGCTGGAGGAGGTTACAGAGATAGGGTGGGTTGTAGGGGCTGGAGGAGGTTACAGAGATAGGGAGGGTTGTAGGGGCGGGAGGAGGTTACAGAGATAGGGAGGGTTGTAGGGGCTGGAGGAGGTTACAGAGATAGGGAGGGTTGTAGGGGCGGGAGGAGGTTACAGAGATAGGGAGGGTTGTAGGGGCTGGAGGAGGTTACAGAGATAGGGAGGGTTGTAGGGGCTGGAGGAGGTTACAGAGATAGGGAGGGTTGTAGGGGCTGGAAGAGGTTACAGAGATGGGGAGGGTTGTAGGGGCTGGAGGAGGTTACAGAGATAGGGAGGGTTGTAGGGACTGGAGGAGGTTACAGAGATAGGGAGGGTTGTAGGGGCTGGAGGAGGTTACAGAGATAGAGAGGGTTGTAGGGGCTGGAGGAGGTTACAGAGATAGGGAGGGTTGTCGGGGCTGGAGGAGGTTACAGAGATAGGGAGGGGTGTAGGGGATGGAGGAGGTTACAGAGATAGGGAGGGTTGTCGGGGCTGGAGGAGGTTACGGAGATAGGGAGGGGTGTAGGGGCTGGAGGAGGTTACAGAGATAGGGAGGGGTGTAGGGGCTGGAGGAGGTTACGGAGGTAGGGAGGGGTGTAGGGGCTGGAGGAGGTTACAGAGATAGGGAGGGTTGTCGGGGCTGGAGGAGGTTACGGAGGTAGGGAGGGGTGTAGGGGATGGAGGAGGTTACAGAGATAGGGAGGGTTGTCGGGGCTGGAGGAGGTTACGGAGGTAGGGAGGGGTGTAGGGGCTGGAGGAGGTTACGGAGGTAGGGAGGGGTGTAGGGGCTGGAGGAGGTTACAGAGATAAGGTGGGTTGTAGAGGTTTAAACACAGAAAACCTTTCTCTAAACGTGCCTGGGCTCTGTGTGTAACCGGTGATTTGAAAGAATATGTAAATATCAGGGACCCCTTCAAATTGAAAGTTTACTCATTGAACAATAAATGAATAACAGAAATATAAAACTTCAGATCCTATACTGACAACTGTTCAAAAAAACTATCTATATGCGAAACTAATTAACCTTTTGCTATGCATTGCTGTCTATTCATTAAAAGCGGAGTTTAAGATGATTAAAGGATTCGATCGGGTCGATAGAGAGAAACTATTCCCTCGGGTGGGGGGAGGGGGGAGTCCAGAACAAGGGGGCAGAACCTTAAAATCAGAGCCAGGCCGTTCAGGGGTGATGTCAGGAAGCATTTCTTCACACAAAGGGGAGTGGGAATCTGGAACTCTCTCCCCCCGCAAAAAGCTGTCGAGGCCGGGGGTCAGTTGGAAATTTCAACCCTGAGATTGATGGATTTATTGCTGGGTGAGGGGATTAAGGGTCACAAAACCAAGGTGGGGAGATGGAGTTAAGACACAGGTCAGCTGAGATCTAATTGAATGGTGGGACAGGCTTGAGGGGCTGAATGGCCTCCTCCTGTTCTTTCTAACTGGCTCAAGGTCTCTCTCTGAAAGTTTCATACCGATTTAAATGATTTCCACTCTTAAATATATAACCGTTGGTTATGGATTTGAATAAACCTGAATCGCAGAACCTTCCAAACCCGCGATGTCTACCAGCTAGAAGGACAAGGGCAGCAGATGCATGGGAACACCACCACCTGCAAGTTCCCCTCCAAGTCACACACCATCCTGACTTGGAACTATATCGCCGTTCCTTCACTGTCGCTGGGTCAAAATCCTGGAACTCCCTTCCTAACAGCACTGTGGGTGTACCTACCCCTCATGGACTGCAGCAGTTCAAGAAGGCAGCTCACCACCACCTTCTCAAGGGCAATTAGGGATGGGTAATAAATGCTGGCCTGGCCAGCGATGCCCACATCCCACGAATAAATCAATTAAAGAAAAGGAGGTCTGTTCAATCCATAAGTAGCTGCCAATAGATGAAATAATTGGCCTAATCACTCAGGCCGAATGTGAATTATGAGACCGTTTTTATGTCAGGCCTGGAAGATGACCAAGCAAACCTTCAGAGCATTGACACAGAGTTTGGCGTGGAAAGAATTTGGAATGTAGCTACTTCTTAAACCTCAGTATTCTGACTGAATGTAAAACTGATCTCTCCAAACTCACATCACTGTCACAAATAAATTCACCTGCAAAAGTATTTTTAATCACAAGGATCCTGGCTTGTGATGCCTCCACATGGTCGAATAGCTTGCTGATACTCACTGAAGTCTAGCCACTAGACAGGAGGCCAGTCAGTGGTGAGTGAAGCATACCCTCAGAAAGGGAATATTTAACGAGACAGTGTAGAGGGAGCTTTACTCTGTATCTAACCCCCGTACTGTACGTGTCCTGGGAGTGTTTGATGGGGGACAGTGTAGAGGGAGCTTTACTCTGTATCTAACCCCCGTGCTGCACGTGTCCTGGGAGTGTTTGATGGGGACAGTGTAGAGAGAGCTTAGACTCTGTATCTAACCCCTGTGCTGTACGTGTCCTGGGAGTGTTTGATGGGGACAGCGTAGAGAGAGCTTAGACTCTGTATCTAACCCCTGTGCTGTACGTGTCCTGGGAGTGTTTGATGGGGACAGTGTAGAGGGAGCTTTACTCTGTATCTAACCCCCTGTTGTACCTGTCCTGGGAGTGTTTAATGGGGGACAGTGTAGAGGGAGCTTTACTCTGTATCTAACCCCCGTGCTGTACGTGTCCTGGGAGTGTTTGATGGGGACAGTGTAGAGGGAGCTTTACTCTGTATCTAACCCCCGTGCTGCACGTGTCCTGGGAGTGTTTGATGGGGACAGTGTAGAGGGAGCTTTACTCTGTATCTAACCCCCGTGCTGCACGTGTCCTGGGAGTGTTTGATGGGGACAGTGTAGAGGGAGCTTTACTCTGTATCTAACCCCCGTGCTGTACGTGTCCTGGGAGTGTTTGATGGGGGACAGTGTAGAGGGAGCTTTACTCTGTATCTAACCCCCGTGCTGTACGTGTCCTGGGAGTGTTTGATGGGGACAGTGTCGAGGGAGCTTTACTCTGTATCTAACCCCCGTACTGTACCTGTCCTGTATATAATAAGTGGTCATTTCCTTTGCTGAGAGTTGTGAGGGTGTGTGAAGGAGGTTGCGTACAGTGTTTCCCATTTCTCTGTACACACTCCTTTATGAATGAATGCTATTGCTCGGAACTGAAGGCAGACGATTACCCCCCGCCAACACATCCCCCATCCCCCCCTCCACTCCCGACCTCTGCCTTGTCTTCCTCTTCTGAAATGTAGAATCCGGGTTCATTCACCTGTACATAAGGAACTGCATGTATCCAGCTGATATGTTCTTTTCATTAACTCCTTACCTTCAATCTGTTTTTTCTCACGGAACCATCGTATCCTTGCTGGAGGTTTACTGCGAGGAACCTTACAAAGCAATTCCACCTCCCCATTCTCAACTGGTTCCTCTCCGAGGACCTCAACGATTGGTTTCGGGGGCACTGAAAGGTAAAGAGTTTCAAAATTAAGCAAACCGCACAAGCGCTTGATTGGTACCCCATTCCTGCCTTCAACGTTCACTCCCTCCACCACCGACGCACAGTGGCAGCAGTGTGTACCATCTACAAGATGCACTGCAGCAATGCACCAAGGCTCCTTCGACAGCACCTTCCAAACCCACGACCTCTACCACCTAGAAGGACAAGGGCAGCAGATGTATGGGAACACCACCACCTGCAAGTTCCCCTCCAAGTCACACACCATCCTGACTTGGAACTATATCACCGTTCCTTCACTGTCACTGGGTCAAAATCCTGGAACTCCCTTCCTAACAGCACTGTGGGTGTACCTACCCCACATGCACTGCAGCGGTTCAAGAAGGCAGCTCACCACCACCTTCTCAAGGGCTATTAGGGATGGGCAATAAATGCCGGCAATGCCCTCATTTCCCAAATGAATATAAAAAGGGGAACAATGTGACTGAGAGGCTCTTCTCTCCAGGATCCCACAATAATCTACATCCATTATGAAAATAAATTGGCAATAAATATAAAAACAAACAGCAGGAGCTTCTACGGGTTTATAATAAGAAAGAGAGCAGCTAATGTGAGCGTGGGATCCTTGGAGGATGTGACTGGAGAATTAATAACAGGGAACAGGGAAATGGCAAATAATTTAAACCAATACTTTGCATCAGTCTTCATGGTGGAGGACACTATAAACATCCCACAGATATCAGATAAGCAAGGAGCTAATGGGAGGAAAGATCGTGGAACAGTCTCTATCACGAGGGACAAAGTATTTGACTAACTAATGGGACTAAAGGCAGACAAGTCACCAGGACCTGATGGCCTGCATCCAAGGGTTTTAAAGGAAGTGGCTGCAGAGATAGTGGAGGCATTGGGCAAAATATTCCAGAACTCACTGGATTCTGGGAGGGTCCCAGCGGATTGGAAAACCGCAAA
>NW_027140950.1:125000-127500 GCF_036365525.1 Heterodontus francisci | reverse complement strand
GACACTGAGACCCATATATATGTGCACACAGACACACACAGACACACACACACACACACACACACACACACACACACACACACACACACAGCACAGCCCAGACACTGAGACTTATATATATGCACACACACACACACACACACACACACCACAGCCCAGACACTGAGACCTATATATATGCACACACACACACACACACCACAGCCCAGACACTGAGACTTATATATATGCACACACACACACACACACACACACCACAGCCCAGACACTGAGACTTATATGTATGCACACACTCACACACACACACACACCACAGCCCAGACACTGAGACTTATATATATGCACACACACACACACACACACACACCACAGCCCAGACACTGAGACTTATATATATGCACACACACACACATACACACACACACACCACAGCCCAGACACTGAGACTTATATATATGCACACACACACACACACACACACACACACCACAGCCCAGACACTGTGACTTATATATATGCACACACACACACACACACACACACACACACACACACACACACACACACACACACACACCACAGCCCAGACACTGAGACTTATATATATGCACACACACACACACACACACACCACAGCCCAGACACTGAGACTTATATATATGCACACACACACACACACACACACACACCACAGCCCAGACACTGAGACTTATATATATGCACACACACACACACACACACACACACACACACACACACACACCACAGCCCAGACACTGAGACTTATATATATGCACACACACACACACCACAGCCCAGACACTGAGACTTATATATATGCACACACACACACACACACACACACACCTCAGCCCAGACTCTGAGACTTATATATGTGCACACACACACACACACACACATAAACACCACAGCCCAGATACTGAGACTTATATATATACGCGCACACACACACACACACACACACACACCACAGCCCAGACACTGAGACTTATATATATGCACACACACACGCACACCACAGCCCAGACACTGTGACTTATATATATGCACACACACACACACACCTCAGCCCAGACTCTGAGACTTATATATGTGCGCGCGCACACACACACACACACACACAAACACCACAGCCCAGATACTGAGACTTATATATACGCACACACACGCACACACACACACCACAGCCCAGACACTGAGACTTATATATATGCACACACACACACACACACACACACACACACACACCACAGCCCAGACACTGAGACATATATATATGCACACACACACACACACACACACACACCACAGCCCAGACACTGAGACTGATATATATGCACACACGCACACACACACCACAGCCCAGACACTGAGACTTATATATATGCACACAGACACACACACACACACACACACACACACACACACACACACACACACCACAGCCCAGACACTGAGACTTATATATATGCACACAGACACACACACACACACACACACACACACCACAGCCCAGACACTGAGACTTATATATATGCACACACACACTCACACACCACAGCCCAGACACTGAGTCTTATATATATGCACACACACACAGACACACAGACACACACACACACACACACACACCACAGCCCAGACACTGAGACCCATATATATGTGCACACAGACACACACAGACACACACACACACACACACACACACACACACACACACACACAGCCCAGACACTGAGACTTATATATATGCACACAGACACACACACACACACACACCACAGCCCAGACACTGAGACCTATATATATGCACACACACACACACACACCACAGCCCAGACACTGAGACTTATATATATGCACACACACACACACACACACACCACAGCCCAGACACTGAGACTTATATGTATGCACACACACACACACACACACACACACACACACACCACAGCCCAGACACTGAGACTTATATATATGCACACACACACACACACACACCACAGCCCAGACACTGAGACTTATATATATGCACACACACACACATACACACACACACACCACAGCCCAGACACTGAGACTTATATATATGCACACACACACACACACACACACACACACCACAGCCCAGACACTGTGACTTATATATATGCACACACACACACACACACACACACACACACACACACACACACACACACACACACCACAGCCCAGACACTGAGACTTATATATATGCACACACACACACACACACACACCACAGCCCAGACACTGAGACTTATATATATGCACACACACACACACACACACACCACAGCCCAGACACTGAGACTTATATATATGCACACACACACACACACACACACACACACACACACACACACACCACAGCCCAGACACTGAGACTTATATATATGCACACACACACACACCACAGCCCAGACACTGAGACTTATATATATGCACACACACACAC
>NW_027140950.1:0-120000 GCF_036365525.1 Heterodontus francisci | reverse complement strand
ATTTTTCCAGGGTGAAGGAGAGTGGAGGCGGGGTCTGTTTCCAGAGTGATGGGGAGTGGGGGCGGGGTCTGTTACCAGGGTGACAGGGAGTGGGGGTGGCGTCTGTTTCCAGGGTGATGGGGAGTGGGGGCGGGGTCTGTTACCAGGGTGACAGGGAGTGGGGGTGGCGTCTGTTTCCAGGGTGATGGAGGAGTGGGGGTGGGGATTTTTCCAGGGTGAAGGAGAGTGGAGGCGGGGTCTGTTTCCAGGGTGACGGGGAGTGGAGGCGGGGTCTGTTTCCAGGGTGACGGGGAGTGGAGGCGGGGTCTGTTTCCAGAGTGATGGGGAGTGGAGGCGGGGTCTGTTTCCAGGGTGACGGGGAGTGGAGGCGGGGTCTGTTTCCTGGGTGACGGGGAGTGGAGGCGTGGTCTGTTTCCAGGGTGACGTGGAGTGGAGGTGGCGTCTGTTTCCAGGGTGACGGGGAGTGGAGGAGGGGTCTGTTTCCAGAGTGATGGGGAGTGGGTGTGGTGTCTGTTTCCAGGGTGACGGGGAGTGGAGGCGGGGTCTGTTTCCAGGGTGACGGGGAGTGGAGGCGGGGTCTGTTTCCAGGGTGACGGGGAGTGGAGGCGGGGTCTGTTTCCAGGGTGACGGGGAGTGGAGGCGGGGTCTGTTTCCAGGGTGACGGGGAGTGGGTGTGGTGTCTGTTTCCAGGGTGATGGGGAGTGGAGGCGGGATCTGTTTCCAGAGTGACTGGGAGCGGGGGCGGGGTCTGTTTCCAGGGTGACAGGGAGTGGAGGCGGGGTCTGTTTCCAGGGTGACGGGGAGTGGAGGCGGGGTCTGTTTCCAGGGTGACGGGGAGTGGAGGCGTGGTCTGTTTCCAGGGTGACAGGGAGTGGGGGTGGCGTCTGTTTCCAGGGTGATGGGGAGTGGAGGCGGGGTCTGTTTCCAGAGTGACGGGGAGCGGGGACGGGGTCTGTTTCCAGGGTGACGGGGAGTGGAGGCGGGGTCTGTTTCCAGGGTGACAGGGAGTGGAGGTGGCGTCTGTTTCCAGGGTGACGTGGAGTGGAGGCGGGGTCTGTTTCCAGAGTGATGGGGAGTGGAGGCGGGGTCTGTTTCCAGGGTGACGGGGAGTGGAGGCGGGGTCTGTTTCCAGAGTGATGGGGAGTAGAGGCGGGGTCTGTTTCCAGAGTGATGGGGAGTGGGTGTGGTGTCTGTTTCCAGGGTGACGGGGAGTGGAGGCGGGGTCTGTTTCCAGAGTGATGGGGAGCGGGGGCGGGGTCTGTTTCCAGGGTGACAGGGAGTGGGGGTGGCGTCTGTTTCCAGGGTGATGGAGGAGTGGGGGTGGGGATTTTTCCAGGGTGAAGGAGAGTGGAGGCGGGGTCTGTTTCCAGGGTGACGGGGAGTGGAGGCGGGGTCTGTTTCCAGGGTGACGGGGAGTGGAGGCGGGGTCTGTTTCCAGAGTGATGGGGAGTGGAGGCGGGGTCTGTTTCCAGGGTGACGGGGAGTGGAGGCGGGGTCTGTTTCCTGGGTGACGGGGAGTGGAGGCGTGGTCTGTTTCCAGGGTGACGTGGAGTGGAGGTGGCGTCTGTTTCCAGGGTGACGGGGAGTGGAGGAGGGGTCTGTTTCCAGAGTGATGGGGAGTGGGTGTGGTGTCTGTTTCCAGGGTGACGGGGAGTGGAGGCGGGGTCTGTTTCCAGGGTGACGGGGAGTGGAGGCGGGGTCTGTTTCCAGGGTGACGGGGAGTGGAGGCGGGGTCTGTTTCCAGGGTGACGGGGAGTGGAGGCGGGGTCTGTTTCCAGGGTGACGGGGAGTGGGTGTGGTGTCTGTTTCCAGGGTGATGGGGAGTGGAGGCGGGATCTGTTTCCAGAGTGACTGGGAGCGGGGGCGGGGTCTGTTTCCAGGGTGACAGGGAGTGGAGGCGGGGTCTGTTTCCAGGGTGACGGGGAGTGGAGGCGGGGTCTGTTTCCAGGGTGACGGGGAGTGGAGGCGTGGTCTGTTTCCAGGGTGACAGGGAGTGGGGGTGGCGTCTGTTTCCAGGGTGATGGGGAGTGGAGGCGGGGTCTGTTTCCAGAGTGACGGGGAGCGGGGACGGGGTCTGTTTCCAGGGTGACGGGGAGTGGAGGCGGGGTCTGTTTCCAGGGTGACAGGGAGTGGAGGTGGCGTCTGTTTCCAGGGTGACGTGGAGTGGAGGCGGGGTCTGTTTCCAGAGTGATGGGGAGTGGAGGCGGGGTCTGTTTCCAGGGTGACGGGGAGTGGAGGCGGGGTCTGTTTCCAGAGTGATGGGGAGTAGAGGCGGGGTCTGTTTCCAGAGTGATGGGGAGTGGGTGTGGTGTCTGTTTCCAGGGTGACGGGGAGTGGAGGCGGGGTCTGTTTCCAGAGTGATGGGGAGCGGGGGCGGGGTCTGTTTCCAGGGTGACAGGGAGTGGAGGCGGGGTCTGTTTCCAGGGTGATGGGGAGTGGAGGCGGGGTCTGTTTCCAGAGTGATGGGGAGTGGAGGCGGGGTCTGTTTCCAGGGTGACGGGGAGTGGAGGCGGGGTCTGTTTCCAGAGTGATGGGGAGTGGAGGCGGGGTCTGTTTCCAGAGTGATGGGGAGTGGGTGTGGTGTCTGTTTCCAGGGTGACGGGGAGTGGAGGCGGGGTCTGTTTCCAGAGTGATGGGGAGCGGGGGCGGGGTCTGTTTCCAGGGTGACAGAAAGTGGAGGCGGGGTCTGTTTCCAGGGTGATGGGGAGTGGAGGCGGGGTCTGTTTCCTGGATGACGAGGAGTGGAGGCGTGGTCTGTTTCCAGGGTGACGTGGAGTGGAGGTGGCGTCTGTTTCCAGGGTGACGGGGAGTGGAGGCGGGGTCTGTTTCCAGAGTGATGGGGAGTGGGTGTGGTGTCTGTTTCCAGGGTAACGGGGAGTGGAGGCGGGGTCTGTTTCCAGGGTGACGGGGAGTGGAGGCGGGGTCTGTTTCCAGGGTGACGGGGAGTGGAGGCGGGGTCTGTTTCCAGGGTGACGGGGAGTGGAGGCGGGGTCTGTTTCCAGGGTGACGGGGAGTGGGTGTGGTGTCTGTTTCCAGGGTGATGGGGAGCGGGGACGGGGTCTGTTTCCAGGGTGACGGGGAGTGGAGGCGGGGTCTGTTTCCAGGGTGACAGGGAGTGGAGGTGGCGTCTGTTTCCAGGGTGACGGGGAGTGGAGGCGGGGTCTGTTTCCAGAGTGATGGGGAGTGGAGGCGGGGTCTGTTTCCAGGGTGACGGGGAGTGGAGGCGGGGTCTGTTTCCAGAGTGATGGGGAGTGGAGGCGGGGTCTGTTTCCAGAGTGATGGGGAGTGGGTGTGGTGTCTGTTTCCAGGGTGACGGGGAGTGGAGGCGGGGTCTGTTTCCAGAGTGATGGGGAGCGGGGGCGGGGTCTGTTTCCAGGGTGACGGGGAGTGGAGGCGGGATCTGTTTCCAGAGTGACTGGGAGTGGACGCGGGGTCTGTTTCCAGGGTGACGGGGAGTGGAGGCGGGGTCTGTTTCCAGGGTGACGGGGAGTGGAGGAGTGGTCTGTTTCCAGGGTGACAGGGAGTGGGGGTGGCGTCTGTTTCCAGGGTGATGGGGAGTGGAGGCGGGGTCTGTTTCCAGAGTGACGGGGAGCGGGGACGGGGTCTGTTTCCAGGGTGACGGGGAGTGGAGGCGGGGTCTGTTTCCAGGGTGACAGGGAGTGGAGGTGGCGTCTGTTTCCAGGGTGACGGGGAGTGGAGGCGGGGTCTGTTTCCAGAGTGATGGGGAATGGAGGCGGGGTCTGTTTCCAGAGTGATGGGGAGTGGAGGCGGGGTCTGTTTCCAGGGTGACGGGGAGTGGAGGCGGGGTCTGTTTCCAGAGTGATGGGGAGTGGAGGCGGGGTCTGTTTCCAGAGTGATGGGGAGTGGGTGTGGTGTCTGTTTCCAGGGTGACGGGGAGTGGAGGCGGGGTCTGTTTCCAGAGTGATGGGGAGCGGGGGCGGGGTCTGTTTCCAGGGTGACAGGGAGTGGAGGCGGGGTCTGTTTCCAGGGTGATGGGGAGTGGAGGCGGGGTCTGTTTCCAGAGTGATGGGGAGTGGAGGCGGGGTCTGTTTCCAGGGTGACGGGGAGTGGAGGCGGGGTCTGTTTCCAGAGTGATGGGGAGTGGAGGCGGGGTCTGTTTCCAGAGTGATGGGGAGTGGGTGTGGTGTCTGTTTCCTGGGTGACGGGGAGTGGAGGCGGGGTCTGTTTCCAGAGTGATGGGGAGAGGGGGCGGGGTCTGTTTCCAGGGTGACAGGGAGTGGAGGCGGGGTCTGTTTCCAGGGTGATGGGGAGTGGAGGCGGGGTCTGTTTCCTGGATGATGGGGAGTGGAGGCGTGGTCTGTTTCCAGGGTGACGTGGAGTGGAGGTGGCGTCTGTTTCCAGGGTGACGGGGAGTGGAGGCGGGGTCTGTTTCCAGAGTGATGGGGAGTGGGTGTGGTGTCTGTTTCCAGGGTAACGGGGAGTGGAGGCGGGGTCTGTTTCCAGGGTGACGGGGAGTGGAGGCGGGGTCTGTTTCCAGGGTGACGGGGAGTGGAGGCGGGGTCTGTTTCCAGGGTGACGGGGAGTGGGTGTGGTGTCTGTTTCCAGGGTGATGGGGAGCGGGGACGGGGTCTGTTTCCAGGGTGACGGGGAGTGGAGGCGGGGTCTGTTTCCAGGGTGACAGGGAGTGGAGGTGGCGTCTGTTTCCAGGGTGACGGGGAGTGGAGGCGGGGTCTGTTTCCAGAGTGATGGGGAGTGGAGGCGGGGTCTGTTTCCAGGGTGACGGGGAGTGGAGGCGGGGTCTGTTTCCAGAGTGATGGGGAGTGGAGGCGGGGTCTGTTTCCAGAGTGATGGGGAGTGGGTGTGGTGTCTGTTTCCAGGGTGACGGGGAGTGGAGGCGGGGTCTGTTTCCAGAGTGATGGGGAGCGGGGGCGGGGTCTGTTTCCAGGGTGACGGGGAGTGGAGGCGGGATCTGTTTCCAGAGTGACTGGGAGTGGACGCGGGGTCTGTTTCCAGGGTGACGGGGAGTGGAGGCGGGGTCTGTTTCCAGGGTGACGGGGAGTGGAGGAGTGGTCTGTTTCCAGGGTGACAGGGAGTGGGGGTGGCGTCTGTTTCCAGGGTGATGGGGAGTGGAGGCGGGGTCTGTTTCCAGAGTGACGGGGAGCGGGGACGGGGTCTGTTTCCAGGGTGACGGGGAGTGGAGGCGGGGTCTTTTTCCAGGGTGACAGGGAGTGGAGGAGGCGTCTGTTTCCAGGGTGACGGGGAGTGGAGGCGGGGTCTGTTTCCAGAGTGATGGGGAGTGGAGGCGGGGTCTGTTTCCAGGGTGACGGGGAGTGGAGGCGGGGTCTGTTTCCAGAGTGATGGGGAGTGGAGGCGGGGTCTGTTTCCAGAGTGATGGGGAGTGGGTGTGGTGTCTGTTTCCAGGGTGACGGGGAGTGGAGGCGGGGTCTGTTTCCAGAGTGATGGGGAGCGGTGGCGGGGTCTGTTTCCAGGGTGACAGGGAGTGGAGGCGGGGTCTGTTTCCAGGGTGATGGGGAGTGGAGGCGGGGTCTGTTTCCAGAGTGATGGGGAGTGGAGGCGGGGTCTGTTTCCAGGGTGACGGGGAGTGGAGGCGGGGTCTGTTTCCAGAGTGATGGGGAGTGGAGGCGGGGTCTGTTTCCAGAGTGATGGGGAGTGGGTGTGGTGTCTGTTTCCAGGGTGACGGGGAGTGGAGGCGGGGTCTGTTTCCAGAGTGATGGGGAGTGGGGGCGGGGTCTGTTTCCAGGGTGACAGGGAGTGGAGGCGGGGTCTGTTTCCAGGGTGATGGGGAGTGGTGGCGGGGTCTGTTTCCAGGGTGACGGGGAGTGGAGGCTGGGTCTGTTTCCAGAGTGATGGGGAGTGGAGGCGGGGTCTGTTTCCAGGGTGACGGGGAGTGGGTGTGGTGTCTGCTTCCAGGGTGATGGGGAGTGGAGGCGGGGTCTGTTTCCAGAGTGATGGGGAGCGGGGGGCGGGGTCTGTTTCCAGGGTGACGGGGAGTGGAGGCGGGGTCTGTTTCCAGGGTGACGGGGAGTGGAGGCGGGGTCTGTTTCCAGAGTGATGGGGAGTGGGTGTGGTGTCTGTTTCCAGGGTGACGGGGAGTGGAGGCGGGGTCTGTTTCCAGAGTGATGGGGAGCGGGGGCGGGGTCTGTTTCCAGGGTGACAGGGAGTGGAGGCTGGGTCTGTTTCCAGAGTGATGGGGAGTGGAGGCGGGGTCTGTTTCCAGAGTGATGGGGAGTGGAGGCGGGGTCTGTTTCCAGGGTGACGGGGAGTGGGGGTGGCGTCTGTTTCCAGGGTGACGGGGAGTGGGGGTGGCGTCTGATTCCAGGGTGACGGGGAGTGGAGGCGGGGTCAGTTTCCAGGGTGACGGGGAGTGGGGGTGGCGTCTGTTTCCAGGGTGATGGGGAGTGGAGGCGGGGTCAGTTTCCAGGGTGACGGGGAGTGGGGGTGGCGTCTGTTTCCAGGGTGATGGGGAGTGGGGGTGGCGTCTGATTCCAGGTTGATGGGGAGTGGAGGCGGGGTCTGTTACCAGGGTGACAGGGAGTGGGGGTGGCGTCTGTTTCCAGGGTGATGGGGAGTGGAGGCGGGGTCTGTTACCAGGGTGACAGGGAGTGGGGGTGGCGTCTGTTTCCAGGGTGATGGGGAGTGGAGGCGGGGTCTGTTTCCAGGGTGACGGGGAGTGGGGGTGGCGTCTGATTCCAGGGTGACTGGGAGCGGGGGCGGGGTCTGTTACCAGTGTGACAGGGAGTGGGGGTGGGGTCTGTTACCAGGGTGACAGGGAGTGGGGGTGGCGTCTGTTTCCAGGGTGATGGGGAGTGGGGGCGGCGTCTGTTACCAGGGTGACAGGGAGTGGGGGTGGCGTCTGTTTCCAGGGTGATGGGGAGTGGAGGCGGGGTCTGTTTCCAGGGTGACGGGGAGTGGAGGCGGGGTCTGTTTCCAGGGTGACGTGGAGTGGGGGTGGCGTCTGATTCCAGGGTGATGGGGAGTGGAGGCGGGGTCTGTTACCATGGTGACGGCGAGTGGGGGCGCGGTCTGTTACCAGTGTGATGAGAGCGGGGGCGTTGTCTGTTTCCAGGGTGATGGGGAGTGGGAGCGGAGTCTCTTTCCAGGGTGACGGGGAGTGGGGGCTGGGTCTGTTACCATGGTGACGGAGAGTGGGGGCGCGGTCTGTTACCATGGTGATGGAGAGTGGGGGCGGGGTCTGTTACCATGGTGACGGAGAGTGGGGGCGCGGTCTGTTACCAGTGTGGCGAGAGTGGGGGCGGGGTCTGTTACCAGGGTGACAGAGGTGTGGGGGTGGGGTCTGTTTCCAGTGTGACCAGAGTGGGGGCGGGGTCTGTTTCCAGGGTGACGGGGAGTGGGGGCGGGGTCAGTTACCAGGGTGATGGGGAGTGGGGGAGGGGTCTGTTACCAGGGTGACGGGGAGTGGGGGCGGGGTCTGTTACCAGAGAGACTGGGAGCGGGGGCGGGGTCTGTTACCAGGGTGACAGAGGTGTGGGGGTGGGGTCTGTTTCCAGTGTGACCAGAGTGGGAGCGGAGTCTGTTTCCAGGGTGACGGGGAGTGGGGGCGGGGTCTGTTACCAGGGTGACGGGGAGTGGGGGCGGGGTCTGTTACCAGGGTGATGAGAGCGGGGGCGGGGTCTGTTTCCAGGGTGACAGAGGTGTTAGGGCGTGGTCTGTTTCCAGTGAGATGAGAGTGGGAGCGGAGTCTCTTTCCAGGGTGACGGGGAGTGGGGGCAGGGTCTGTTACCATGGTGACGGAGAGTGGGGGCGCGGTCTGTTACCATGGTGATGGAGAGTGGGGGCGGGGTCTGTTACCATGGTGACGGAGAGTGGGGGCGCGGTCTGTTACCAGTGTGGCGAGAGTGGGGGCGGGGTCTGTTTCCAGGGTGACCAGAGTGGGAGCGGAGTCTGTTTCCAGGGTGACGGGGAGTGGTGGCGGGGTCTGTTACCAGGGTGACGGGGAGTGGGGGCGGGGTCTGTTACCAGGGTGACGAGGGTGGGACGGGGTCTGTTTCCAGGGTGACGGGGAGTGGGAGCGGGGCCTGTTACCAGGGTGATGGGGAGTGGAGGCGGGGTCTGTTTCCAGTGTGACCAGAGTGGGAGCGGAGTCTGTTTCCAGGGTGACGGGGAGTGGGGACGCGGTCTGTTACCATGGTGATGGAGAGTGGGGGCGGGGTCTGTTACCAGGGTGACGGAGAGTGGGGGCGCGGTCAGTTACCAGAGTGACTGGGAGCGGGGGCGGGGTCTGTTACCAGGGTGACGAGGGTGGGACGGGGTCTGTTTCCAGGGTGACGGGGAGTGGGAGCGGGGCCTGTTACAGGGTGATGGGGAGTGGAGGCGGGGTCTGTTACCAGTGTGACCAGAGTGGGAGCGAAGTCTGTTTCCAGGGTGATGGGGAGTGGGGGCGGGGTCTGTTACCAGGGTGACGGGGAGTGGGGGCGGGGTCTGTTACCAGAGTGACTGGGAGCGGGGGCGGGGTCTGTTACCAGGGTGACGAGGGTGGGACGGGGTCTGTTACCAGGGTGACGGAGGAGTGGGAGCAGGGCCTGTTACCAGGGTGACGGGGAGTGGGGGCGCGGTCTGTTACCATGGTGATGGAGAGTGGGGGCGGGGTCTGTTACCATGGTGACGGAGAGTGGGGGCGCGGTCTGTTACCAGTGTGGCGAGAGTGGGGGCGGGGTCTGTTTCCAGGGTGACCAGAGTGGGAGCGGAGTCTGTTTCCAGGGTGACGGGGAGTGGGGGCGGGGTCTGTTACCAGGGTGACGGGGAGTGGGAGCGGGGCCTGTTACCAGGGTGATGGGGAGTGGAGGCGGGGTCTGTTTCCAGTGTGACCAGAGTGGGAGCGGAGTCTGTTTCCAGGGTGACGGGGAGTGGGGGCGCGGTCTGTTACCATGGTGATGGAGAGTGGGGGCGGGGTCTGTTACCAGGGTGACAGAGAGTGGGGGCGCGGTCTGTTACCAGAGTGACTGGGAGCGGGGGCGGGGTCTGTTACCAGGGTGACGAGGGTGGGACGGGGTCTGTTTCCAGGGTGACGGGGAGTGGGAGCGGGGCCTGTTACCAGGGTGACGGGGAGTGGGGGCGGGGTCTGTTTCCAGTGTGACCAGAGTGCGAGCGGAGTCTGTTTCCAGGGTGACGGGGAGTGGGGGCGGGGTCTGTTACCAGGGTGACGGGGAGTGGGGGCGGGGTCTGTTACCAGGGTGACGGGGAGTGGGGGCGGGGTCTGTTACCAGAGTGACTGGGAGCGGGGGCGGGGTCTGTTACCAGGGTGACGAGGGTGGGACGGGGTCTGTTACCAGGGTGACGGAGGAGTGGGAGCAGGGCCTGTTACCAGGGTGACGGGGAGTGGGGGCGGGGTCTGTTTCCAGGGTGATGGGGAGTGGGAGAGGGGTCTGTTACTAGGGTGACGGGGAGTGGAGGCGGGGTCTGTTACCAGGGTGACGGAGGAGTGGGAGCGGGGTCTGTTTCCAGGGTGATGGGGAGTGGAGGCGGGGTCTGTTACCAGGGTGACGAGGGTGGGACGGGGTCTGTTACCAGGGTGACGGAGGAGTGGGAGCAGGGCCTGTTACCAGGGTGACGGGGAGTGGGGGCGGGGTCTGTTTCCAGGGTGATGGGGAGTGGGAGAGGGGTCTGTTACTAGGGTGACGGGGAGTGGAGGCGGGGTCTGTTTCCAGGGTGATGGGGAGTGGAGGCGGGGTCTGTTACCAGGGTGACGGAGGAGTGGGAGCGGGGTCTGTTTCCAGGGTGATGGGGAGTGGAGGCGGGGTCTGTTACCAGGGTGACGGAGGAGTGGGAGCGGGGTCTGTTTCCAGGGTGATGGGGAGTGGAGGCGGGGTCTGTTACCAGGGTGACGGAGGAGTGGGAGCGGGGCCTGTTACCAGGGTGACGGGGAGTGGGGGCGGGGTCTGTTTCCAGGGTGATGGGGACTGGGTGTGATGTCTGTTTCCAGGGTGATGGGGAGTGGAGGCGGGGTCTGTTACCAGGGTGACGGAAGAGTGGGAGCGGGGTCTGTTACCAGGGTGACGGAGGAGTGGGAGCGGGGTCTGTTTCCAGGGTGATGGGGAGTGGAGGCGGGGTCTGTTACCAGGGTGACGGAGGAGTGGGAGCGGGGTCTGTTTCCAGGGTGATGGGGAGTGGAGGCGGGGTCTGTTACCAGGGTGACGGAGGAGTGGGAGCGGGGTCTGTTTCCAGGGTGATGGGGAGTGGAGGCGGGGTCTGTTTCCAGGGTGATGGGGAGTGGAGGCGGGGTCTGTTACCAGGGTGATGGGGAGTGGAGGCGGGGTCTGTTTCCAGGGTGACGGTGTGGGGGCGGGGTCTGTTTCCAGGGTGACGGGAGTGGGGGCGGGGTCTGATACCAGGGTGATGGGGAGTGGAGGCGGGGTCTGTTACCATGGTGACGGCGAGTGGGGGCGCGGTCTGTTACCAGTGTGATGAGAGCGGCGGCGGGGTCTGTTTCCAATGAGACGAGAGTGGGAGCGGAGTCTCTTTCCAGGGTGACGGGGAGTGGGGGCGGGGTCTGTTACCATGGTGACGGAGAGTGGGGGCGCGGTCTGTTACCATGGTGATGGAGAGTGGGGGCGGGGTCTGTTACCATGGTGACGGAGAGTGGGGGCGCGGTCTGTTACCAGTGTGGCGAGAGTGGGGGCGGGGTCTGTTACCAGTGTGACAGAGGTGTGGGGGTGGGGTCTGTTTCCAGTGTGACCAGAGTGGGGGCGGGGTCTGTTTCCAGGGTGACGGGGAGTGGGGGCTTGGTCTGTTACCAGGGTGACGGGGAGTGGGGGAGGGGTCTGTTACCAGGGTGACGGGGAGTGGGGGCGGGGTCTGTTACCAGAGTGACTGGGAGCGGGGGCGGGGTCTGTTACCAGGGTGACAGAGGTGTGGGGGTGGGGTCTGTTTCCAGTGTGACCAGAGTGGGAGCGGAGTCTGTTTCCAGGGTGACGGGGAGTGGGGGCGGGGTCTGTTACCAGGGTGATGAGAGCGGGGGCGGGGTCTGTTTCCAGGGTGACAGAGGTGTTAGGGCGTGGTCTGTTTCCAGGGAGACGAGAGTGGGAGCGGAGTCTCTTTCCAGGGTGACGGGGAGTGGGAGCGGAGTCTGTTTCCAGGGTGACGGGGAGTGGGGGTGGGGTGTGTTACCAGGGTGACGGGGAGTGGGGGCGGGGTCTGTTACCAGGGTGACGGGGAGTGGGGGCGGGGTCTGTTACCAGAGTGACTGGGAGCGGGGGCGGGGTCTGTTACCAGGGTGACGAGGGTGAGACGGGGTCTGTTTCCAGGGTGACGGGGAGTGGGAGCGGGGCCTGTTACAGGGTGATGGGGAGTGGAGGCGGGGTCTGTTTCCAGTGTGACCAGAGTGGGAGCGGAGTCTGTTTCCAGGGTGACGGGGAGTGGGGGCGGGGTCTGTTACCAGGGTGACGGGGAGTGGGGGCGGGGTCTGTTACCAGGGTGACGGGGAGTGGTGGCGGGGTCTGTTACCAGAGTGACTGGGAGCGGGGGCGGGGTCTGTTACCAGGGTGACGAGGGTGGGACGGGGTCTGTTACCAGGGTGACGGAGGAGTGGGAGCAGGGCCTGTTACCAGGGTGACGGGGAGTGGGGGCGGGGTCTGTTTCCAGGGTGATGGGGAGTGGGAGAGGGGTCTGTTACTAGGGTGACGGGGAGTGGAGGCGGGGTCTGTTTCCAGGGTGATGGGGAGTGGAGGCGGGGTCTGTTACCAGGGTGACGGAAGAGTGGGAGCGGGGTCTGTGGGTCAGGGTGATGGAGGAGTGGGAGCGGGGTCTGTTTCCAGGGTGATGGGGAGTGGAGGCGGGTTCTGTTACCAGGGTGACGGAAGAGTGGGAGCGGGGCCTGTTACCAGGGTGACGGGGAGTGGGGGCGGGGTCTGTTTCCAGGGTGATGGGGAGTGGGTGTGATGTCTGTTTCCAGGGTGATGGGGAGTGGAGGCGGGGTCTGTTACCAGGGTGACGGAAGAGTGGGAGCGGTGTCTGTTACCAGGGTGACGGAGGAGTGGGAGCGGGGTCTGTTTCCAGGGTGATGGGGAGTGGAGGCGGGGTCTGTTACCAGGGTGACGGAGGAGTGGGAGCGGGGTCTGTTTCCAGGGTGATGGGGAGTGGAGGCGGGGACTGTTTCCAGGGTGACGGAGGAGTGGGAGCGGGGTCTGTTTCCAGGGTGATGGGGAGTGGAGGCGGGGTCTGTTACCAGGGTGACGGAGGAGTGGGAGCGGGGTCTGTTTCCAGGGTGATGGGGAGTGGAGGCGGGGTCTGTTTCCAGGGTGATGGGGAGTGGAGGCGGGGTCTGTTACCAGGGTGATGGGGAGTGGAGGCGGGGTCTGTTTCCAGGGTGATGGGGAGTGGAGGCGGGGTCTGTTTCCAGGGTGATGGGGAGTGGAGGCGGGGTCTGTTACCAGGGTGATGGGGAGTGGAGGCGGGGTCTGTTACCAGGGTGATGGGGAGTGGAGGCGGGGTCTGTTTCCAGGGTGACGGTGTGGGGGCGGGGTCTGTTTCCAGGGTGACGGGAGTGGGGGCGGGGTCTGAATCTTCCTGATTCTTTTATAATCCCTTTCAAACAAAAAGAATCCTGATAATTATTGATAATCCTTGATAATAATTTATAAACATTTACTGTCCTTTATATACTGCTTATAATTCTTCCTCTCACTTTGTAAATCTTTATAATATTTATGATTGTCTGTGATTTATTATACTTTATGAGTCTTTATTCTCATTTATAATCTGTTACATTCACTGCCCTGGACAGAAAACATTGAAAATGATCCCCGTGGATTACTCTCAATTCAAACAGACCACAGAGCATATCATTTAAAATGGCCGCAGCACATGTCACGTAAAATGGCTTCTGTGCAGGTGACATCAAACAGACAACAGTGCATGTCATCAGATCGAAGTGGCCTTTGTTAAAACCAGCTGGAGTGGTACTGAGTGCAACTCACACACCAGGAAACAGCCAATTGAATTCGAGCCTATATTAATACCAGATGGAGTGGTACTGAGTCCCACTCACACACGAGGAAAGAGCCAATTCAATCCAGGCCTCTATTCATACCAGCTGGAGTGGTACTGAGCCCCACTCACACACCAAGAAAGAGCCAATTGAATCAGAGCATATATTAATAACAGCTGGAGTTGTAATGAATCCCACACACACACCAGGAAAAAGGAAATTCATTCCAGGCCTCTACTAATACCAGCTGGAGTGGTACTGAATCCCACACACACACCAGGAAAGAGCCAATTGAATGCAGACATCTATGAATACCAGCTGGAGTGGTACTGAGGCGCATTCACACACTGGGAGAGAGAATCAATCAACGCCTCTATTAAATACATTTGAAGTGGACTGAGTCCCACTCATACACCAGGAAAGAGCCAATTCAATCCAGGCCTCTATTAATCCCAGCTGCAGTGGTACTAATCCCCACTCACACACCAGGAAAGTGCCAATTCAATCCAGGCCTCTATTAATACCAGCTGGAGTGGTACTGAGTCCCACGCACACACCGGTGGAGAGGCAATTCAATCCAGGCCTCTATTAATACCAGCTGGAGTGGTACTGAGTCCCACTCACACACCAGGAAAGAGCAAATTCGATCCAGACCTCTATTAATACCGGCTGCAGTGGTACTGAGTCCCACTCTCACACCGGTAGAGAGGCAATTCAATCCAGGCATCTATTAATACCAGCTGCAGTGGTACTGATCCCCACTCACACACCAGGAAACAGCCAATTCAATCCAGACCTCTATTAATACCAGCTGCAGTGGTACTGAGTCCCACTCACACACCGGGAGAGAGTCAATGTAATCCAGACCTCTATTAATACCAGCTGCAGTGGTACTGATCCCCACTCACACACCAGGAAAGAGCCAATTCAATTCAGACCTCTATTAATACCAGCTGGAGTGGTACTGAGCCCCACTCACACACCAGGAAAGAGCCAATTCAATCCAGGCCTCTATTAATCCCAGCTGCAGTGGTACTAATCCCCACTCACACACCAGGAAAGTGCCAATTCAATCCAGGCCTCTATTAATACCAGCTGGAGTGGTACTGAGTCCAACGCACACACCGGTGGAGAGGCAATTCAATCCAGGCCTCTATTAATACCAGCTGGAGTGGTACTGAGTCCCACTCACACACCAGGAAAGAGCAAATTCGATCCAGACCTCTATTAATACCGGCTGCAGTGGTACTGAGTCCCACTCTCACACCGGTAGAGAGGCAATTCAATCCAGGCCTCTATTAATACCAGCTGCAGTGGTACTGATCCCCACTCACACACCAGGAAAGTGCCAATTCAATCCAGGGTTCTATTAATACCAGCTGCAGTGGTACTGATCCCCACTCACACACCAGGAAACAGCCAATTCAATCCAGACCTCTATTAATACCAGCTGCAGTGGTACTGAGTCCCACTCACACACCGGGAGAGAGTCAATTCAATCCAGACCTCTATTAATACCAGCTGCAGTGGTACTGATCCCCACTCACACACCAGGAAAGAGCCAATTCAATCCAGACCTCTATTAATACCAGCTGGAGTGGTACTGAGCCCCACTCACACACCAGGAAAGAGCCAATTCAATCCAGGCCTCTATTAATCCCAGCTGCAGTGGTACTAATCCCCACTCACACACCAGGAAAGTGCCAATTCAATCCAGGCCTCTATTAATACCAGCTGGAGTGGTACTGAGTCCCACGCACACACCAGGAAAGAGCCAATTCAATCCAGACCTCTATTAATACCAGCTGCAGTGGTACTGAGTCCCACTCTCACAGCAGTAGAGAGGCAATTCAATCCAGGCCTCTATTAATACCAGCTGCAGTGGTACTGATCCCCACTCACACACCAGGAAAGTGCCAATTCAATCCAGGCCTCTATTAATACCAGCTGGAGTGGTACTGAGCCCCACTCACTCATCATTTAAGAGACAATTCAATCCAGGCCTCTATTAATACCAGCTGGAGTGGCACTGAGTCCCTCTCGCAGACCATGAAAGTGCCAATTCAATCCATGCCTCCATTAACACCAGCTGGAGTGGGACTGAGTCCCACACACACACCGGGAGAGAGGCAATTCAATCCTGGCCTCTATTAATACCAGCTGGAGAGGTACTGAGTCCCACTCACACCCAGGAAAGAGGCAATTCAATCCAGACCTCTATTAATACCAGCTGGAGTGGTACTGAGTCCCACTCACACACCAGCAAAGAGGCAATTAAATACAGGTCACTATTAATACTATATGGAGTGGTACTGAGGCCCATTCACACCCAGGAAAGAGCCAATTCAATCAAGACCTCTATTAATACCAGCTGGTGAGGTCATGAGTCTCACTCACACACCAGGAAAGAGCCAATTCAATCCAGATCTCTATTAATACCAGCTGGAGTGGTACTGAGTCCCACTCACACACCAGGAAATCGCCAATTCAATCAAGGCCTCTATTAATACCAGCTGGAGTGGTATTGAATCCCACTCACGCACCAGGAAAGAGACAATTGAAGCCAGGCCTCTATTAATACCCGCTGGAGTGGTACTGAGTCCCACTCACACACCAGTAGAGAGGCAATTCAATCCAGGCCTCCATTGATACCATTTGGAGTGGTACTGAGTGCCACTCAAACTCCAGGAAAGCGCAAATTCAATCCAGACCTTTTATTAATACCAGCTGGCGTGGTACTGAGTAACACTCACACACCAGGAAAGTGCCAATTCAATCCAAGCCTCTATTAATACCAGCTGGAGTGGTACCGAGTCCCACTCACCCACCAGAAAATAGCCAACTCAATCCAGACCTCGATGGATACCAGCTGGAATGGCACTGAGTCTCACTTACACATCAGGAAAGAGCAAAATCATTCCAGACCTCGATGAATACCAGCTGGAGTGGCACTGGGTCTCACTTATACACCAAGAAAGGGACAACACAATCCAACCCTCTTATTAACACTAGCTGGAGAGGTACTGAGCACCAATCACACACCAGGCCGGAGCCAATTCAATCCAGACCTCTATTAATACCAGCTGGAGTGGTACTGAGACCCACTCACACACCAGGAAAGAGCCAATTCAATCCAGACCTCTATTAATACCAGCTGGAGTGGTACTGAGTCCCACTGAAACACCAGGAAAGAGCCAATTCAATCCAGACCTCTATTAATACCAGCTGGAGTGGTACTGAGTCCCACTGAAACACCAGGAAAGAGCCAATTCAATCCAGACCTCTATTAATACCAGCTGGAGTGGTACTGAGGCCCACTCACTCAACAGTTAAGAGACAATTCAATACAGGCCTCTATTAATACCAACTGGAGTGGTACTGAGCCCCACTCACTCACCAGTTAAGAGAAAATTCAATCCAGACCTCTATTAATACCAACTGGAGTTGCACTGAGTCCCACTCACACCTCAGGAAAGAGCCAATTCAAT
Source organism: Heterodontus francisci (assembly GCF_036365525.1). NCBI lineage: Eukaryota > Metazoa > Chordata > Chondrichthyes > Heterodontiformes > Heterodontidae > Heterodontus > Heterodontus francisci. The sequence continues at coordinate 103,587 of NW_027140950.1, read as the reverse complement.
CCAGGCCTCTATTTAGAGCGACTGGAGAGGGACAGAGCCCCACTCACAAACCAGGAAATTGCCATTTCAATCTAGGTCTCTATTAATACCAGCTGGAGTGGTACTGAGACCCACTCACACACCGGTGGAGAGGCAATTCAAACCAGGCCTCTATAAATACCAGCTGGAGTGGTACACAACCCCACTCACACACCAGGAAAGAGGCAATTCAATCCAGGCCTCTATTAATACCAGCTGGAGTGGTACTGAGCCCCATTCACACACCAGGAAAGAGCCAATTCAATCCAGGCCTCTATTAATACCAGCTGGAGTGGTACTGAGTCCCACTCACACAGCAGGAAAGTGCCAATTAAATCCAGACCTCTATTAATACCAGCTGGAGTGGTACTGAGTCCCACTCTCACACCGGTCGAGAGGCAATTCAATCCAGACCTCTATTAATACCAGCTGGAGTGGTACTGAGTCCCATTGAAACACCAAAAAAGGGCCAATTCAATCCAGACCTCTATTAATACCAGCGGGAGTGGTACTGAGTCCCACTCTCACACCGGTAGAGAGGCAATTCAATCCAGGCCTCTATTAATAACAGCTGCAGTGGTACTGATCCCCACTGACACACCAGGAAAGTGCCAATTCAATCCAGGCCTCTATTAATACCGGCTGGAGTGGTACTGAGTCCCACTCACTCATCAGTTAAGAGACAATTCAATCCAAACCTCTATTAATACCAGCTGGAGTGGTACTGAGTCCCACTGAAACACCAGGAAAGAGACAATTCAATCCACGCCTCTATTAATACCAGCTGGAGTGTTACTGAGTCCCACTCACACACCGGTAGAGAGGCAATTCAATCCAGGCCTCCATTAATACCAGCTGGAGTTGCACTGAGTCCCACTCACACCTCAGTAAAGAGCCAATTCAATCCAGACCTCTATTAATACCAGCTGGAGTGGTACTGAGCCCCACTCACACACCAGGAAAGAGCAAATTCAATCCAGGCCTCTATTAATCCCAGCTGCAGTGGTACTAATCCCCACTCACACACCAGGAAAGTGCCAATTCAATCCAGGCCTCTATTAATACCAGCTGGAGTTGCACTGAGTCCCACTCACACCTCAGGAAAGAGCCAATTCAATCCAAACCTCTATTAATACCAGCTGGAGAGGTACTGAGTCCCACTGAAACACCAGGAAAGAGACAATTCAATCCACGCCTCTATTAATACCAGCTGGAGTGTTACTGAGTCCCACTCACACACCGGTAGAGAGGCAATTCAATCCAGGCCTCTATTAATACCAGCTGGAGTGGTACTGAGTCCCACTCACACACCGGTAGAGTGGCAATTCAATCCAGGCCTCTATTAATACCAGCTGGAGTGGTACTGAGCCCCACTCACACCTCAGGAAAGAGCCAATTCAATCCAAACCTCTATTAATACCAGCTGGAGTGGTACTGAGCCCCACTCACACACCAGGAAAGAGCCAATTCAATCCAGGCCTCTATTAATCCCAGCTGCAGTGGTACTAATCCCCACTGACACACCAGGAAAGTGCCAATTCAATCCAGGCCTCTATTAATACCAGCTGGAGTGGTACTGAGCCCCACTCACTCACCAGTTAAGAGGCAATTCAATACAGGCCTCTATTAATACCAGCTGGATTTGCACTGAGTCCCACTCACACCTCAGGAAAGAGCCAATTCAATCCAGACCTCTATTAATACCAGCTGGAGTGGTACTGAGCCCCACTCACACACCAGGAAATAGCCAATTCAATCCAGGCCTCTATTAATACCAGCTGCAGTGGTACTGATCCCCACTCACACAGCAGAAAAGTGCCAATTCAATCCAGGCTACTATTTAGAGCGACTGCATTGCGACTGAGTCCAACTCACACATCATGAAAGAGCCAATTCAATACAGGCCTCTATTAATACCAGCTGGAGTGGTACTGAGCCCCACTCACTCACCAGTTAAGAGGCAATTCAATACAGGCCTCTATTAATACCAGCTGGATTTGCACTGAGTCCCACTCACACCTCAGGAAAGAGACAATTCAATCCAGACCTCTATTAATACCAGCTGGAGTGGTACTGAGCCCCACTCACACACCAGGAAAGAGCCAATTCAATCCAGGCCTCTATTAATACCAGCTGCAGTGGTACTGATCCCCACTGACACAGCAGGAAAGAGCCAATTCAATCCAGGCCTCTATTAATACCAGCTGCAGTGGTACTGATCCCCACTCACACAGCAGGAAAGTGCCAATTCAATCCAGGCTTCTATTCAGAGCGACTGCAGTGCGACTGAGTCCAACTCACACACCAGGAAAGAGCCAATTCAATCCAGGCCTCTATTAATACCAGCTGCAGTGGTACTGATCCCCACTCACACAGCAGGAAAGTGCCAATTCAATCCAGGCCTCAATTAATACCAGCTGCAGTGGTACTGATCCCCACTCACACAGCAGGAAAGTGCCAATTCAATCCAGGCCTCTATTTAGAGCGACTGCAGTGGGAACTGTGTCCCACTCACACATCATGAAAGAGCCAATTCAATCCAGACCTCTATTAATACCAGCTGGAGTGGTACTGAGTCTCACTCACACACCGGGAGAGAGTCAATTCAATCCAGGCCTCGATAAATACCAGCTGGAGTGGTACTGAGTCACACTTGCGCACCAGGAAAGAGTCAATTCAATCCAGACCTCTATTAATACCACCTGGAGTGGTACTGAGTCCCACTCACACACTAGAAATGAGCAATTTCGATCCAGACCTCTATTAATACCGGCTGCAGTGGTACTGAGCCCCACTCACTCACCAGTTAAGAGACAATTCAATACAGGCCTCTATTAATACCAGCTGGAGTTGCACGGAGTCCCACTCACACCTCAGGAAAGAGCCAATTCAATCCAGACCTCTATTAATACCAGCTGGTGCGGTACGGAGCCCCATTCACACACCAGGAAAGAGCCAATTCAATCCAGGCCTCTATTAATCCCAGCTGCAGTGGTACTAATCCCCACTGACACAGCAGGAAAGTGCCAATTCAATTCAGGCCTCTATTAATACCAGCTGCAGTGGTACTGATCCCCACTCACACAGCAGGAAAGTGCCAATTCAATTCAGGCCTCTATTAATACCAGCTGCAGTGGTACTGAGTCCCACTCACACAGCAGCAAAGAGCCAATTCAATCCAGGCCTCTATTTAGAGCGACTGCAGTGGTACTGAGTCCCACTCACACAGCAGGAAAGAGCCAATTCAATCCAGGCCTCTATGAATAGTTTTAGAGATACAGCACTGAAACAGGCCCTTCGCCCACCGAGTCTGTGCCGACCATCAACCGCCCATTTATACTAATCCTACACTAATCCCATATTCCTATCACATCCCCACCTGTCGCTATATATTTCCCTACCACCTACCTATACTAGGGGCAATTTATAATGGCCAATTAACCTATCAACCTGCAAGTCTTTTGGCATGTGGGAGGAAACCGGAGCACCCGGAGAAAACCCACGCAGACACGGAGAACTTGCAAACTCCGCACAGGCAGTACCCGGAATTGAACCCGGTTCACTGGAGCTGTGAGGCTGCGGTGCTAACCACTGCACCACTGTGCCGCCCTACCAGCTGCAGTGGTACTGATCCCCACTCACACAGCAGGAAAGTGCCAATTCAATTCAGGCCTCTATTAATACCAGCTGCAGTGGTACTGAGTCCCACTCACACAGCAGCAAAGAGCCAATTCAATCCAGGCCTCTATTTAGAGCGACTGCAGTGGTACTGAGTCCCACTCACACAGCAGGAAAGAGCCAATTCAATCCAGGCCTCTATTTAGAGCGACTGCAGTGGTACTGAGTCCCACTCACACAGCAGGAAAGAGCCAATTCAATCCAGGCCTCTATTTAGAGCGACTGCAGTGGTACTGAGTCCCACTCACACAGCAGGAAAGAGCCAATTCAATCCAGGCCTCTATTAATACCAGCTACAGTGGTACTGAGTCCCACTCACACAGCAGCAAAGAGCCAATTCAATCCAGGCCTCTATTTAGAGCGACTGCAGTGGTACTGAGTCCCACTCACACAGCAGGAAAGAGCCAATTCAATCCAGGCCTCTATGAATAGTTTTAGAGATACAGCACTGAAACAGGCCCTTCGCCCACCGAGTCTGTGCCGACCATCAACCGCCCATTTATACTAATCCTACACTAATCCCATATTCCTATCACATCCCCACCTGTCGCTATATATTTCCCTACCACCTACCTATACTAGGGGCAATTTATAATGGCCAATTAACCTATCAACCTGCAAGTCTTTTGGCATGTGGGAGGAAACCGGAGCACCCGGAGAAAACCCACGCAGACACGGAGAACTTGCAAACTCCGCACAGGCAGTACCCGGAATTGAACCCGGTTCACTGGAGCTGTGAGGCTGCGGTGCAAACCACTGCACCACTGTGCCGCCCTACCAGCTGCAGTGGTACTGATCCCCACTCACACAGCAGGAAAGTGCCAATTCAATTCAGGCCTCTATTAATACCAGCTGCAGTGGTACTGATCCCCACTCACACAGCAGGAAAGATGCAATTCAATACAGGTCTCTATTAATACCAGCTGGAGTGGTACTGAGTCCCACTCACACAGCAGGAAAGTGCCAATTCAATCCAGACCACTATTAATACCAGCTGGAGTGGTACTGAGTCTCACTCACACACCGGGAGAGAGTCAATTCAATCCAGGCCTCTATTAATACCAGCTGGAGTGGTACTGAGTCCCACTCACTCACCATGAAAGTGCCAATTCAATCCACGCCTCCATTAACACCAGCTGGAGTGGGACTGAATCCCACACACACACCGGGAGAGAGGCAATTCAATCCAGGCCTCTATTAATACCAGCTGGAGTGGTACTGAGTCCCACTCACACACCAAGAAAGAGCCAATTCAATCCAGACCTCTTATTAATACCAGCTGGAGTGGTACTGAGTCCCACCCACACCCAGCAAAGAGGCAATTCAATCCAGACCTCTTATTAATACCAGCTGGAGTGGTACTGAGTCCCACCCACACCAGGAAAGAGGCAATTCAATCCAGACCTCTTATTATTACCAGCTGGAGTGGTACTGAGTCCCACTCACACCCAGGAAAGAGGCAATTCAATCCAGACCTCTATTAATACAAGCTGGAGTGGTACTGAGCACCACCCACACCCAGGAAAGAGGCAATTCAATCCAGGCCTCTATTAATACCAGCTGGAGTGGTACTGAGTCCCACTCACACACCAGGAAAGATGCAATTCAATACAGGTCTCTATTAATACCAGCTTGAGTGGTACTGAGTCCCACTCACACACCAGGAAAGATGCAATTCAATACAGGTCTCTATTAATACCAGCTTGAGTGGTACTGAGGCCCACTCACACACCAGGAAAGATGCAATTCAATACAGGTCTCTAATAATACCAGCTGGAGTGGTACTGAGGCCCACTCACACACCAGGAAAGATGCAATTCAATACAGGTCTCTATTAATACCAGCTGGAGTGGTACTGAGACCCACTCACACCCAGGAAAGAGGCAATTCAATCCAGACCTCTTATTAATACCAGCTTGAGTGGTACTGAGTCCCACTCACACACCAGGAAAGAGGCAATTCAATACAGGTCTCTATTAATACTAGCTGGAGTGGTACTGAGGCCCACTCACACACCAGGATAGTGCCAATTCAATCCAGACCTCCATGAATACAAGCTGGTGAGGTACTGAGTCTCACACACACACCAGGAAAGAGCCAATTCAATCCTGGCCTCTATTAATACCAGCTGGAGTGGTACTGAGTCCCACTGAAACAATAGAAAAGAGCCAATTCAATCCAGATCTCTATTAATACCAGCTGGATTGGTTCTGAATCCCACTCACACACCAGGAAAGTGCCAATTAAATCCAGATCACTATTAATACCAGTTGGAGTGGTACCGAGTCACACTCACACACCAGGGAAGGAGCTAATTCAATCCAGGCCTCTATTAATACCAGCTGGAGTGGTACTGAGCACCACCCACACCCAGGAAAGAGGCAATTCAATCCAGACCTCTTATTATTACCAGCTGGAGTGGTACTGAGTCCCACTCACACCCAGGAAAGAGGCAATTCAATCCAGACCTCTATTAATACAAGCTGGAGTGGTACTGAGCACCACCCACACCCAGGAAAGAGGCAATTCAATCCAGGCCTCTATTAATACCAGCTGGAGTGGTACTGAGTCCCACTCACACACCAGGAAAGATGCAATTCAATACAGGTCTCTATTAATACCAGCTTGAGTGGTACTGAGTCCCACTCACACACCAGGAAAGATGCAATTCAATACAGGTCTCTATTAATACCAGCTTGAGTGGTACTGAGGCCCACTCACACACCAGGAAAGATGCAATTCAATACAGGTCTCTAATAATACCAGCTGGAGTGGTACTGAGGCCCACTCACACACCAGGAAAGATGCAATTCAATACAGGTCTCTATTAATACCAGCTGGAGTGGTACTGAGACCCACTCACACCCAGGAAAGAGGCAATTCAATCCAGACCTCTTATTAATACCAGCTTGAGTGGTACTGAGTCCCACTCACACACCAGGAAAGAGGCAATTCAATACAGGTCTCTATTAATACTAGCTGGAGTGGTACTGAGGCCCACTCACACACCAGGATAGTGCCAATTCAATCCAGACCTCCATGAATACAAGCTGGTGAGGTACTGAGTCTCACACACACACCAGGAAAGAGCCAATTCAATCCTGGCCTCTATTAATACCAGCTGGAGTGGTACTGAGTCCCACTGAAACAATAGAAAAGAGCCAATTCAATCCAGATCTCTATTAATACCAGCTGGATTGGTTCTGAATCCCACTCACACACCAGGAAAGTGCCAATTAAATCCAGATCACTATTAATACCAGTTGGAGTGGTACCGAGTCACACTCACACACCAGGGAAGGAGCTAATTCAATCCAGGCCTCTATTAATACCAGCTGGAGTGGTACTGAGTCCCACTCACACACCAGGAAAGTTCCAATTCAATACAGACCTCTATTAATACCAGCTGGAGTGGGACTGAGTCCTACTCACACACCAGGAAAGAGACAATTGAAACCAGGCCTCTATTAATACCCGCTGGAGTGGTACTGAGTCCCACTTACACACCAGGAGAGAGGCAATTCAATCCTGGCCTCCATTAATACCAGCTGGAGTGGTACTGAGTGCCACACACACAGCAGGAATGGGACAGTTCATTCCAGGCAACTATTCATACCATCTGGAGTGGAATTAACTCCCACTCACACACCAGGAAACAGCCAATTCAATCCAGACCTCTATAATACGAGCTGAAGTGCGACTGAGTCCCACACACACAGCAGGAAAGGGTCAGTTCTTTCGAGGCCTCTATTTAACCAGTTGGAGTGGTACTGAGCCCCACACACACATCAGAAAGAGCCAATACAATCTAGGCCTCTATTAATACCAGCTGGTGTTGTCCTGAACCCCACTCTCACACCAGGAAAGAGCCAATTGAATCCAGAACACTAATTAATACCAGCTGGAGTGGTACTGAGTCACACTCACTCACCAGGAAAGAGCCAATTCAATCCAGGCCTCTATTAATACAAGCTGGAGTGGTACTGATCACCACTCACACACCAGGTAAGAGCCAATTCAATCCAGGCCTCTATTAATACCAGCTGGAGTGGTACTGATCACCACTCACACACCAGGTAAGAGCCAATTCAATCCAGGCCTCTATTAATACCAGCTGGAGTGGTGCTGAGTCCCCCTCACAAACCGGGAAAGAGCCAATTCAATTCAGGCCTCTATTCATACCAGCTGGAGTGGAATTAACTCCTTCTCACACACAAGAAACAGCCAATTCACTCCTGACCTCGAGAATACCAGCTGGTGTGCGTCTGAGTCCCACTCACAAACCAGGAAAGAGCCAATTCAATACAGGCCACTATTAATAACATCTGGAGTGGCACTGAGTCCCACTCACACACCAGGAAAGAGCCAATTCAATCCAGGCTAATTTAATACCAGCTGGAGTGGGACTGAGTCCCACTCACAAACCAGGACAGAGCCAAATCAATCCAAACTTCTATTAGTATCTGCTGGAGTGGGACCGAGTATCACTCAGACACCAGGAAAGAGCCCATTCAATCCAGACCTCTTATTAATACCATCTGGAGTGGTACTGAGTCCCACTCACAAAACAGGAAAGAGCCAATTCAATTCAGGCCTCTATGAATACTAGCTGGATTGGTACTGATTCCCAGTCACACACCAGGAAAGAGCCTATTCAAACCAGGCCGCTAATAATAACAGCTGGATTGGTACTGAGTCCCACTCACACACCAGGAAAGAACTAATCCAATCCAGGCTACTTTAATACCAGCTGGAGTGGGACTGAGTCCCACTCACACACCAGGACAGAGCCAAATCAATCCAAACTTCTATTAATACCAGCTGGAGAGGGACTGAGTCCCACTCACACACCAGGACAGAGCCAAATCAATCCAAACTTCTATTAATACCAGCTGGAGAGGGACTGAGTCCCACTCACACACCAGGACAGAGCCAAATCAATCCAAACTTCTATTAATACCAGCTGGAGAGGGACTGAGTCCCACTCACACACCAGGACAGAGCCAAATCAATCCAAACCTCTATGAATATCAGCTGAAGTGGGACTGAGTATCACTCAGACACCAGGAAAGAGCCCATTCAATCCAGAGCTCTATTAATACCAGCTGGAGTTGTACTGAACCCCACTCTCACACTAGGAAAGAGCCAATTGAATCCAGAACACTAATTAATACCAGCTGGTGTGGTACTGAGTCCCACTCTCAAACCAGGAAAGAGCCAATTCAATTCAGACCTCTATTAATACTAGCTGGAGTGGTACTGAGACCCACTCACAAACCAGCAAAGAGCCAATTCAATCCAGGCCTCAATGAATACCAGCTGCAGTGGTACTGAACCCGACTCACACACCAGAAAAAGCCAATTCATTCCGGCCTCTATTAATACCAGCTGGAATGGTACTGAGTCCCACTCAGACACCAGAAAGAGCCAATTCAATCCAGGGTTCTATTAATACCAGCTGGAGTGGAACTAACTCCCACTCACAAACCATGAAAGTGCCAGTTCAATCCAGACATCTATAATACCAGCTGAAGTGCGACTGAGTCCCACTCACACAGCAGGAAAGGGACAGTTCATTCCAGGCCTCTATTAGTACCAGTTGGAGTGGTACAGATCCCCACTCACACACCAGAAAAGAGCCAATTCAATCCAGGCCTCTATTAATACCAGCTGGAGTGGTACAGACTCCCACTCAAACACCAGGAAAGAGCCAATTCAATCCAGACCTCTATGTATACCAGCTGGAGTGGTTCTGAGTCCCAATCACACACCAGGAAAGTGTCAATTCAATCCCAACCGTATTAATACCAGCTGGAGTGGTTCTGAGTCCCAATCACACACCAGGAGAGAGCCAATTCAATGCAGGCCTCTATTAAAAACATTTGGAGTGGGACTGAATCCCACTCACACAGCAGAGAAGAGACAGCTCATTCCAGGACTTTATTAACACCGGGTGTTCTGGCACTGTGTCCCACTCACACACCAGGAAAGAGACAATTCCATCCAGACCTCTATTAATGACAGTTGGAGTGGTACTGATTCTCACGGACACACCAGGAAAGAGACCATTCCATCCAGACCTCTAATAATACCAGCAGGATGGTACTGAGCCCCTGACACACACCAAAAAGAGCCAATTCAATCCAGACCTCTTTTAATACCAGCTGGTGTGGTTCTGATTCCCACTCACACACCAGGAAAGAGCAAATTCTAACCAAATCTCTATTAGTACCAGCTGGAGCGGTACAGATCCCCACTCACGCCCCAGCAAAGAGCCACTTCAATCCAGGCCTCTATTAATACCAGCTGGAGTGGTACTGAGTCTCACTCACACACCAGGAAAGAGACAATTCAATTCAGGCCTCTTTTAATACCAGCAGGAGTGGCAGTAATCCCCACTCAATCACCAAAAAAGAGCCAATTCAATCCATGTCTCTATTAATAGCAGAAGGAGTGGAACTGAGCACCGCTCACGCACCAGGAAGTGGCTAACTCAATCCAGGCCTCTATTAATACCAGCTGGAGTGGTACTGAGTCCCACACACACCAGGAAAGAGCCAATTCAATCCCAACCCTATTAATACCAGCTGGAGTGGTACTGAGTCCCAATCGCACACCAGGAAAGTGCCAAATCAATCCAGGCCTCTATTAATAACATTTGGAGTGGGACTGAATCCCACTTACACTACAGATAAGAGACAGCTCATTCCAAACATCTATATATATCAGCTGGAATGGTATTGAGCCCCAGTCACACACCAGGAAAGAGCCAATTCAATCCCGACCTCTATTAATACCAGCTGGAGTGGTACTGAGTCCCACTCACACATCAGTTAAGAGCCAATTCAATCCAGACCTCAATAATACCAGCTGGAGTGCGACTGAGCGCCAAGCACACAGCAGGAAAGGAACAGTTCATTCCAGGCCTCTATTAATACCATCTGGAGTGGAATTGACTCCCACTCACACACCAGGAAAGAGCCAATTCAATCCAGACCTCTATAATACCAGCTGAAGTGTGACTGAGTACCGCACACACAGCAGGAAAGGGACAGTTCATTCCAGGCCTCCATTTAACCAGTTGGAGTGGTACTGAGCCCCACACACACACCAGAAGAGCCAATTCAATCCAGGCCCCTAGTAATACCAGCTGGAGTGGTACTGAGTCCCACTCACAAACCAGGAAAGAGCCAAATCAATTCAGGCCTCTATTAATACCAGCTGGAGTGGAATTAACTCCATCACACACACCAGAAACAGCCAATTCAATCCTGACCTCGAGAATACCAGCTGGTGTGCGTCTGAGTCCCACACACACGCCATGAAGGGGTCAGATCATTCCAGATCTCTATTAATACCAGCTGGAGTGATACTGAGACCCACTCACACCCCAGGAAAGAGCCAATTCAATCCAGGCCGCTATTCATACCAGCTGGAGTGATACTGAGTTCCACTCACACACCAGGACAGAGCAAATCAATCCATACTTCTATTAGTATCTGCTGGAGTGGGACCGAGTATCACTCAGACACCAGGAAAGAGCCCATTCAATCCAGACCTCTTATTAATACCAGCTGGAGTGGTACTGAGTCCCACTCACAATTCAGGAAAGAGCCAATTCAATTCAGGCCTCTATTAATACTAGCTGGAGTGGTACTGAGTCCCACTCACAAAACAGGAAAGAGCCAATTCAATTCAGGCCTCTGAATACTAGCTGGATTGGTACTGAGTCCCACTCACAAAACAGGAAAGAGCCAATCCAATCCAGGCTACTTTAATACCAGCTGGAGTGGGACAGAGTCCCACTCACACACCAGGACAGAGCCAAATCAATCCAAACTTCTATTAATACCAGCTGGAGAGGGACTGAGTCCCACTCACACACCAGGACAGAGCCAAATCAATCCAAACTTCTATTAATACCAGCTGGAGAGGGACTGAGTCCCACTCACACACCAGGACAGAGCCAAATCAATCCAAACTTCTATTAATACCAGCTGGAGTGGTACTGAGCCCCACTCACACACCAGGACAGAGCCAAATCAATCCAAACTTCTATTAATACCAGCTGGAGAGGGACTGAGCCCCACTCACACACCAGGACAGAGCCAAATCAATCCAAACTTCTATTAATACCAGCTGGAGAGGGACTGAGTCCCACTCACACACCAGGACAGAGCCAAATCAATCCAAACTTCTATTAATACCAGCTGGAGAGGGACTGAGTCCCACCCACACACCAGGACAGAGCCAAATCAATCCAAACTTCTATTAATACCAGCTGGAGAGGGACTGAGTCCCACTCACACACCAGGACAGAGCCAAATCAATCCAAACTTCTATTAATACCAGCTGGAGAGGGACTGAGTCCCACTCACACACCAGGACAGAGCCAAATCAATCCAAACTTCTATTAATACCAGCTGGAGAGGGACTGAGTCCCACTCACACACCAGGACAGAGCCAAATCAATCCAAACTTCTATTAATACCAGCTGGAGAGGGACTGAGTCCCACTCACACACCAGGACAGAGCCAAATCAATCCAAACCTCTATGAATACCAGCTGAAGTGGGACTGAGTATCACTCAGACACCAGGAAAGAGCCCATTCAATCCAGACCTCTTATTCATACCAGCTGGAGATGTACTGAGCCCCACTCACACACCAGGGAAGAGATAATTCAATCCAGAGCTCTATTAATACCAGCTGGAGTGGTACTGAACCCCACTCTCACACCAAGAAAGAGCCAATTGAATCCAGAACACTATTTAATACCAGCTGGTGTGGTACTGAGTCCCACTCACAAACCAGGAAAGAGCCAATTCAATTCAGACCTCTTAATAGCAGCTGGAGTGGAATTAACTCCATCTCACACTCCAGAAAGAGCCAATTCAATCCTGACCTCTATAACACCAGCTGGTGTGCGTCTGAGTCCCTCTCACACGCCATGAAGGGGTCAGTTCATTCCAGGCCTCTATTAATACCAGCTGGAGTGATACTGAGACCCACTCACACCCCAGGAAAGAGCCAATTCAATCCAGGCCGCTATTCATACCAGCTGGAGTGATACTGAGTTCCACTCACACACCAGGACAGAGCCAAATCAATCCAAACTTCTATTAATGCCAGCTGGAGTGGGACTGAGTATCACTCGGACACCAGGAAAGAGGCCCATTCAATCCAGACCTCTTATTAATACCATCTGGAGAGGTACTGAGCGCCACTCACACACCAGGAAAGAGCCAATTGAATCCAGACCACTAATTAATACAGCTGGAGTGGTACTGAGTCCCACTCACACACCAGGAAAGAGCCAATTGAATCCAGACCACTAATTAATACCAGCTGGAGTGGTACTGAGTCCCACTCACACACCAGGAAAGAGCCCATTCAAACCAGACCTCTTATTCATACCAGCTGGAGAGGTACTGAGTCCCACTCACACACCAGGAAAGAGCCAATTCAATCCAGACCTCTGTAATCCCAGCTGGAGTGCGACTGAGTCCCACTCACACAGCAAGAAAGGGACAGGTCATTCCAGGCCTCTATTAATACCAGCTGGAGTGGAATTAATTCCCAGTCACACACCAGGAAACAGCCAATTCAATCCAGGCCTCTATTAATACAAGCTGGAGTGGTACTGAACCCCACTCACACACCAGGAAACAGCCAATTCAATCCAGACCTCTGTAATACCAGCTGGAGTGCGACTGAGACCACTCACACAGCAGGAAAGTGACAGTTCATTCCAGGCCTCTATTAATACAAGCTGGAGTTGTACTGATCCCCCCTCACACAGCAGGAAAGGGACAGTTCATTCCACGCCTCTATTAATACCAGCTGGAGTGGTATTAACTCCCACTCACACACCAGGAAACAGCCAATTCAATCCAGACCTCTATAATATCAGCTGAAGTGCGACTGAGTCCCACACACACAGCAGGAAAGGGACAGTTAATTCCAGGCCTCCATTAATCCCAGCTGGAGTGGTTCTGAGCCCCAGTCAAACACCAGGAAACAGCCAATTCAATCTAGGCCTCGAATAATACCAGCTGGAGTGGAGTTAACTCCCACTCACACACCAGGAAAGAGCTAATTCAATCCAGACCTCTATTAATACCAGCAGGAATGGCACTGAGCCCCACTTACACACCAGAAAGAGCCAATTCAAGCCAGGCCTCTATTAATACCAGCTGGAGGGGTACTGAGTCCCACTCACAAACCAGGAAAGGGACAGTTCATTCCAGGCCTCTATTAATACCATCTGGAGAGGTACTGAGTCCCACCCACACACCAGAAAGAGGCAATTCAATCCAGGCCTCTATTAATACCAGCTGGAGTGGTGCTGAGTCCCACTCACAAACCGGAAAAGAGCCAATTCAATTCAGGCCTCTATTAATAATAGCTGGAGTGGTACTGAGTCCCACTCACAATTCAGGAAAGAGCCAATTCAATTCAGGCCTCTATGAATACTAGCTGGAGTGGTACTGAGTCCCACTCACAAAACAGGAAAGAGCCAATTCAATTCAGGCCTCTGAATACTAGCTGGATTGGTACTGAGTCCCACTCACAAACCAGGAAAGAGCCAATTGAAAGCAGATCTCTATTACTACCAGTTGGAGTGGTACTGAGTCCCACTCACAAACCAGGAAAGTGCCAATTCAATTCAGGCCTCTATTCATACCAGCTGGAGTGGAATTAACTCCTTCTCACACACAAGAAACAGCCAATTCACTCCTGACCTCTATAATACCAGCTGGTGTGCGTCTGAGTCCCACTCACACGCCATAAAGGGGTCATTTAATTCCTGGCTTCTTCATACCAGCTGGAGTGATACTGAGTCCCACTCACAAACCAGGAAAGAGCCAAATCAATCCAAACTTCTATTAGTATCTGCTGGAGTGGGACCGAGTATCACTCAGACACCAGGAAAGAGCCCATTCAATCCAGACCTCTTATTAATACCAGCTGGAGTGGTACTGAGTCCCACTCACAATTCAGGAAAGAGCCAATTCAATTCAGGCCTCTATGAATACTAGCTGGAGTGGTACTGAGTCCCACTCACAAAACAGGAAAGAGCCAATTCAATTCAGGCCTCTATGAATACTAGCTGGATTGGTACTGAGTCCCACTCACAAAACAGGAAAGAGCCAATTCAAACCAGGCCGCTAATAATAACAGCTGGATTGGTACTGAGTCCCACTCACACACCAGGAAAGAACTAATCCAATCCAGGCTACTTTAATACCAGCTGGAGTGGGACTGAGTCCCACTCACACACCAGGACAGAGCCAAATCAATCCAAACTTCTATTAATACCAGCTGGAGAGGGACTGAGTCCCACTCACACACCAGGACAGAGCCAAATCAATCCAAACTTCTATTAATACCAGCTGGAGAGGGACTGAGTCCCACTCACACACCAGGACAGAGCCAAATCAATCCAAACTTCTATTAATACCAGCTGGAGAGGGACAGAGTCCCACTCACACACCAGGACAGAGCCAAATCAATCCAAACCTCTATGAATACCAGCTGGAGAGGGACTGAGTCCCACTCACACACCAGGACAGAGCCAAATCAATCCAAACTTCTATTAATACCAGCTGGAGAGGGACTGAGTCCCACTCACACACCAGGACAGAGCCAAATCAATCCAAACTTCTATTAATACCAGCTGGAGAGGGACTGAGTCCCACTCACACACCAGGACAGAGCCAAATCAATCCAAACTTCTATTAATACCAGCTGGAGAGGGACTGAGTCCCACTCACACACCAGGACAGAGCCAAATCAATCCAAACTTCTATTAATACCAGCTGGAGAGGGACTGAGTCCCACTCACACACCAGGACAGAGCCAAATCAATCCAAACTTCTATTAATACCAGCTGGAGAGGGACTGAGTCCCACTCACACACCAGGACAGAGCCAAATCAATCCAAACTTCTATTAATACCAGCTGGAGTGGTACTGAGTCCCACTCACACACCAGGACAGAGCCAAATCAATCCAAACTTCTATTAATACCAGCTGGAGAGGGACTGAGTCCCACTCACACACCAGGACAGAGCCAAATCAATCCAAACTTCTATTAATACCAGCTGGAGAGGGACTGAGTCCCACTCACACACCAGGACCGAGCCAAATCAATCCAAACTTCTATTAATACCAGCTGGAGAGGGACTGAGTCCCACTCACACACCAGGACAGAGCCAAATCAATCCAAACTTCTATTAATACCAGCTGGAGTGGTACTGAGTCCCACTCACACACCAGGACAGAGCCAAATCAATCCAAACTTCTATTAATACCAGCTGGAGAGGGACTGAGTCCCACTCACACACCAGGACAGAGCCAAATCAATCCAAACTTCTATTAATACCAGCTGGAGAGGGACTGAGTCCCACTCACACACCAGGACAGAGCCAAATCAATCCAAACCTCTATGAATACCAGCTGGAGAGGGACTGAGTCCCACTCACACACCAGGACAGAGCCAAATCAATCCAAACTTCTATTAATACCAGCTGGAGTGGTACTGAGTCCCACTCACACACCAGGACAGAGCCAAATCAATCCAAACCTCTATGAATACCAGCTGGAGTGGTACTGAGTCCCACTCACACACCAGGACAGAGCCAAATCAATCCAAACTTCTATTAATACCAGCTGGAGAGGGACTGAGTCCCACTCACACACCAGGACAGAGCCAAATCAATCCAAACTTCTATTAATACCAGCTGGAGAGGGACTGAGTCCCACTCACACACCAGGACAGAGCCAAATCAATCCAAACCTCTATGAATACCAGCTGGAGAGGGACTGAGTCCCACTCACACACCAGGACAGAGCCAAATCAATCCAAACTTCTATTAATACCAGCTGGAGTGGTACTGAGTCCCACTCACACACCAGGACAGAGCCAAATCAATCCAAACCTCTATGAATACCTGCTGAAGTGGGACTGAGTATCACTCAGACACCAGGAAAGAGCCCATTCAATCCAGACCTCTTATTCATACCAGCTGGAGATGTACTGAGCCCCACTCACACACCAGGGAAGAGATAATTCAATCCAGAGCTCTATTAATACCAGCTGGAGTGGTACTGAACCCCACTCACAAACCAGGAAAGAGCCAATTCAATTCAGGCCTCTATTAATACCAGCTGGAGTGGTACTGAGACCCACTCACAAACCAGGAAAGAGCCAATTCAATTCTGGCCTCTATTAATACCAGCTGGAGTGGTACTGAGACCCACTCACAAACCAGGAAAGAGCCAATTCAATTCTGGCCTCTATTAATACCAGCTGGAGTGGTACTGAGTCACACTCTCAAACCAGGAAAGAGCCAATTCAATTCTGACCTCTATTCATACCAGCTGGAGTGATACTGAGTTCCACTCACACACCAGGGAAGAGAGAACTCAATCCAGACCTCTATTAATACCAGCTGGAGTTGTAATGAACCCCACTCACACACCAGGAAAGAGCCAATTGAATCCAGACCACTAATTAATACCAGCTGGAGTGGTACTGAGTCCCACTCACACACCAGGAAAGTGCCAATTCAATCCAGACCTCTGTAATACAAGCTGGAGTGCGACTGAGTCCCACTCACACAGCAAGAAAGGGACCGGTCATTCCAGGCCTCTATTAATACCAGCTGGAGTGGAATTAATTCCCAGTCACACACCAGGAAAGAGCCAATTCAATCCAGACCTCTGTAATACCAGCTGGAGTGCGACTGAGTCCCACTCACATAGCAGGAAAGTGACAGTTCATTCCAGGCCTCTATTAATACAAGCTGGAGTTGTACTGATCCCCACTCACACAGCAGGAAATGGACAGTTCATTCCACGCCTCTATTAATACCAGCTGGAGAAGTACTGATCCCCACTCACACACCAGGAAACAGCCAATTCAATCCAGACCTCGATTAATACCAGCTGTAGTGCGACTGACTCCCACTCACATAGCAGGAAAGGGACAGTTCATTCCACGCCTCTATTAATACCAGCTGGATTGGCAGTAACTCCCACTCACACACCAGGATTCAGCCAATTCAATCCAGACCTCTATAATATCAGCTGAAGTGCGACTGAGTCCCACACACACAGCAGGAAAGGGACAGTTCATTCCAGGCCTCTATTTATCCAGTAGGTCTGGTACTGAGCCCCACTCACACACCAGGAAAGTGCCAATTAAATCCAGGCCTCCATTAATACCAGTTGGAGTGGTTCTGAGCCCCACTCACACACCAGGAAAGTGCCAATTCAATCCAGACCTCTATAATACCAGCTGGAGTGCGACTGAGTCCCACTCACACACCAGGACAGAGCCAAATCAATCCAAACTTCTATTAATACCAGCTGGAGTGGTACTGAGTCCCACTCACACACCAGGACAGAGCCAAATCAATCCAAACTTCTATTAATACCAGCTGGAGAGGGACTGAGTCCCACTCACACACCAGGACAGAGCCAAATCAATCCAAACTTCTATTAATACCAGCTGGAGAGGGACTGAGTCCCACTCACACACCAGGACAGAGCCAAATCAATCCAAACTTCTATTAATACCAGCTGGAGAGGGACTGAGTCCCACTCACACACCAGGACAGAGCCAAATCAATCCAAACTTCTATTAATACCAGCTGGAGAGGGACTGAGTCCCACTCACACACCAGGACAGAGCCAAATCAATCCAAACTTCTATTAATACCAGCTGGAGTGGTACTGAGTCCCACTCACACACCAGGACAGAGCCAAATCAATCCAAACTTCTATTAATACCAGCTGGAGAGGGACTGAGTCCCACTCACACACCAGGACAGAGCCAAATCAATCCAAACTTCTATTAATACCAGCTGGAGAGGGACTGAGTCCCACTCACACACCAGGACAGAGCCAAATCAATCCAAACCTCTATGAATACCAGCTGGAGAGGGACTGAGTCCCACTCACACACCAGGACAGAGCCAAATCAATCCAAACTTCTATTAATACCAGCTGGAGTGGTACTGAGTCCCACTCACACACCAGGACAGAGCCAAATCAATCCAAACCTCTATGAATACCAGCTGGAGTGGTACTGAGTCCCACTCACACACCAGGACAGAGCCAAATCAATCCAAACTTCTATTAATACCAGCTGGAGAGGGACTGAGTCCCACTCACACACCAGGACAGAGCCAAATCAATCCAAACTTCTATTAATACCAGCTGGAGAGGGACTGAGTCCCACTCACACACCAGGACAGAGCCAAATCAATCCAAACCTCTATGAATACCAGCTGGAGAGGGACTGAGTCCCACTCACACACCAGGACAGAGCCAAATCAATCCAAACTTCTATTAATACCAGCTGGAGTGGTACTGAGTCCCACTCACACACCAGGACAGAGCCAAATCAATCCAAACCTCTATGAATACTTGCTGAAGTGGGACTGAGTATCACTCAGACACCAGGAAAGAGCCCATTCAATCCAGACCTCTTATTCATACCAGCTGGAGATGTACTGAGCCCCACTCACACACCAGGGAAGAGATAATTCAATCCAGAGCTCTATTAATACCAGCTGGAGTGGTACTGAACCCCACTCACAAACCAGGAAAGAGCCAATTCAATTCAGGCCTCTATTAATACCAGCTGGAGTGGTACTGAGACCCACTCACAAACCAGGAAAGAGCCAATTCAATTCTGGCCTCTATTAATACCAGCTGGAGTGGTACTGAGACCCACTCACAAACCAGGAAAGAGCCAATTCAATTCTGGCCTCTATTAATACCAGCTGGAGTGGTACTGAGTCACACTCTCAAACCAGGAAAGAGCCAATTCAATTCTGACCTCTATTCATACCAGCTGGAGTTGTAATGAACCCCACTCACACACCAGGAAAGAGCCAATTGAATCCAGACCACTAATTAATACCAGCTGGAGTGGTACTGAGTCCCACTCACACACCAGGAAAGAGCCAATTCAATCCAGACCTCTGTAATACAAGCTGGAGTGCGACTGAGTCCCACTCACACAGCAAGAAAGGGACCGGTCATTCCAGGCCTCTATTAATACCAGCTGGAGTGGAATTAATTCCCAGTCACACACCAGGAAAGAGCCAATTCAATCCAGACCTCTGTAATACCAGCTGGAGTGCGACTGAGTCCCACTCACATAGCAGGAAAGTGACAGTTCATTCCAGGCCTCTATTAATACAAGCTGGAGTTGTACTGATCCCCACTCACACAGCAGGAAATGGACAGTTCATTCCACGCCTCTATTAATACCAGCTGGAGAAGTACTGATCCCCACTCACACACCAGGAAACAGCCAATTCAATCCAGACCTCGATTAATACCAGCTGGAGTGCGACTGACTCCCACTCACATAGCAGGAAAGGGACAGTTCATTCCACGCCTCTATTAATACCAGCTGGATTGGCAGTAACTCCCACTCACACACCAGGAAACAGCCAATTCAATCCAGACCTCTATAATATCAGCTGAAGTGCGACTGAGTCCCACACACACAGCAGGAAAGGGACAGTTCATTCCAGGCCTCTATTTATCCAGTCGGTCTGGTACTGAGCCCCACTCACACACCAGGAAAGTGCCAATTAAATCCAGGCCTCCATTAATACCAGTTGGAGTGGTTCTGAGCCCCACTCACACACCAGGAAAGTGCCAATTCAATCCAGACCTCTATAATACCAGCTGGAGTGCGACTGAGTCCCACTCACACAGCAGGAAAGGGACAGTTCATTCCCGGCCTCCATTAATCCCAGCTGGAGTGGTTCTGAGCCCCAGTCAAACACCAGGAAACAGCCAATTCAATCTAGGCCTCGAATAATACCAGCTGGAGTGGAGTTAACTCCCACTCACACACCAGGAAAGAGCTAATTCAATCCAGACCTCTATTAATACCAGCAGGAATGGCACTGAGCCCCACTTACACACCAGAAAGAGCCAATTCAAGCCAGGCCTCTATTAATACCAGCTGGAGGGGTACTGAGTCCCACTCACGAACCAGGAAAGGGACAGTTCATTCCAGGCCTCTATTAATACCATCTGGAGAGGTACTGAGTCCCACCCACACACCAGAAAGAGGCAATTCAATCCAGGCCTCTATTAATACCAGCTGGAGTGGTGCTGAGTCCCACTCACAAACCGGAAAAGAGCCAATTCAATTCAGGGCTCTATTAATACTAGCTGGAGTGGTACTGAGACCCACACACAAACCAGGAAAGAGCAAATTCAATCCAGGCCTCTATTAATACCTGCTGCAGTGGTACTGAGTTTCACTCAGACACCAGAAAGAGCCAATTCAATCCAGGGTTCTATTAATACCAGCTGGAGTGGAATTAACTCCCACTCACACACCATGAAAGAGCCATTTCAATCCAGACATCTATAATACCAGCTGAAGTGCGACTGAGTCCCACACACACAGCAGGAAAGGGACAGTTCATTCCAGGCCTCTATTAGTACCAGTTGGAGTGGTACAGATCCCAACTCACACACCAGGAAAGAGCCAATTGAATGCAGATCTCTATTAATACCAGTTGGAGTGGCACTGAGCCCCACTCACAAACCAGGAAAGTGCCAATTCAATCCAGGCCTCTATTAATACCAGCTGGAGTGGTGCTGAGTCCCACTCACAAACCGGGAAAGAGCCAATTCAATTCAGGCCTCTATTAATAATAGCTGGAGTGGTACTGAGTCTCACTCACAAACCAGGAAAGTGCCAATTCAATTCAGGCCTCTATTCATACCAGCTGGAGTGGAATTAACTCCTTCTCACACACAAGAAACAGCCAATTCACTCCTGACCTCTATAATACCAGCTGGTGTGCGTCTGAGTCCCACTCACACGCCATAAAGGGGTCATTTAATTCCTGGCTTCTTCATACCAGCTGGAGTGATACTGAGTCCCACTCACAAACCAGGAAAGAGCCAAATCAATCCAAACTTCTATTAGTATCTGCTGGAGTGGGACCGAGTATCACTCAGACACCAGGAAAGAGCCCATTCAATCCAGACCTCTTATTAATACCAGCTGGAGTGGTACTGAGTCCCACTCACATTTCAGGAAAGAGCCAATTCAATTCAGGCCTCTATGAATACTAGCTGGAGTGGTACTGAGTCCCACTCACAAAACAGGAAAGAGCCAATTCAATTCAGGCCTCTATGAATACTAGCTGGATTGGTACTGAGTCCCACTCACAAAACAGGAAAGAGCCAATTCAAACCAGGCCGCTAATAATAACAGCTGGAGTGGTACTGAGTCCCACTCACACACCAGGAAAGAACTAATCCAATCCAGGCTACTTTAATACCAGCCGGAGTGGGACTGAGTCCCACTCACACACCAGGACAGAGCCAAATCAATCCAAACTTCTATTAATACCAGCTGGAGTGGTACTGAGTCCCACTCACACACCAGGACAGAGCCAAATCAATCCAAACTTCTATTAATACCAGCTGGAGAGGGACTGAGTCCCACTCACACACCAGGACAGAGCCAAATCAATCCAAACTTCTATTAATACCAGCTGGAGAGGGACTGAGTCCCACTCACACACCAGGACAGAGCCAAATCAATCCAAACTTCTATTAATACCAGCTGGAGAGGGACTGAGTCCCACTCACACACCAGGACAGAGCCAAATCAATCCAAACTTCTATTAATACCAGCTGGAGAGGGACTGAGTCCCACTCACACACCAGGACAGAGCCAAATCAATGCAAACCTCTATGAATACCTGCTGAAGTGGTACTGAGTCCCACTCAGACACCAGGAAAGAGCCCATTCAATCCAGACCTCTTATTCATACCAGCTGGAGATGTACTGAGCCCCACTCACACACCAGGGAAGAGATAATTCAATCCAGAGCTCTATTAATACCAGCTGGAGTGGTACTGAACCCCACTCTCACACCAAGAAAGAGCCAATTGAATCCAGAACACTAATTAATACCAGCTGGTGTGGTACTGAGTCCCACTCACAAACCAGGAAAGAGCCAATTCAATTCAGGCCTCTATTAATACCAGCTGGAGTGGAACTGAGTCCCACTCTCAAACCAGGAAAGAGCCAATTCAATTCAGGCCTCTATTAATACGAGCTGGAATGGTACTGAGACCCACTCACAAACCAGGAAAGAGCCAATTCAATTCTGGCCTCTATTAATACCAGCTGGAGTGGTACTGAGTCCCACTCTCAAACCAGGAAAGAGCCAATTCAATTCAGGCCTCTATTAATACCAGCTGGAGTGGTACTGAGTCCCACTCTCAAACCAGGAAAGAGCCAATTCAATTCTGGCCTCTATTAATACCAGCTGGAGTGGTACTGAGACCCACTCACAAACCAGGAAAGAGCCAATTCAATTCAGGCCTCTATTAATACCAGCTGGAGTGGAATTAACTCCATCTCACAATCCAGAAAGAGCCAATTCAATCCTGACCTCTATAATACCAGCTGGTGTGCGTCTGAGTCCCTCTCACACGCCATGAAGGGGTCAGTGCATTCCAGGCCTCTATTAATACCAGCTGCAGTGATACTGAGACCCACTCACACCCCAGGAAAGAGCCAATTCAATCCAGGCCGCTATTCATACCAGCTGGAGTGATACTGAGTTCCACTCACACACCAGGACAGAGCCAAATCAATCCAAACTTCTATTAATACCAGCTGGAGTGGGACTGAGGATCACTCAGCCACCAGGAAAGAGGCCCATTCAATCCAGACCTCTTATTAATACCAGCTGGAGAGGTACTGAGCCCCACTCACAAACCAGGGAAGAGAGAATTCAATCCAGACCTCTATTAATAACAGCTGGAGTTGTACTGACCCCCACTCACACACCAGGAAAGAGCCAATTGAATCCAGACCATTAATTAATACCAGCTGGAGTGGTACTGAGTCCCACTCACACACCAGGAAAGAGCCAATTCAATCCAGGCCTCTGTAATACATGCTGGAGTGCGACTGAGTCCCACTCACACAGCAAGAAAGGGACAGGTCATTCCAGGCCTCTATTAATACCAGCTGGAGTGGAATTAATTCCCACTCACACACCAGGAAACAGCCAATTCAATCCAGACCTCGATTAATACCAGCTGGAGTGCGACTGAGTCCCACTCACATAGCAGGAAAGGGACAGTTCATTCCAGGCCTCTATTAATACAAGCTGGAGTTGTACTGATCCCCCCTCACACAGCAGGAAATGGACAGTTCATTCCACGCCTCTATTAATACCAGCTGGAGTGGTATTAACTCCCACTCACACACCAGGAAACAGCCAATTCAATCCAGACCTCTATAATATCAGCTGAAGTGCGACTGAGTCCCACACACACAGCAGGAAAGGGACAGTTCATTCCAGGCCTCTATTTATCCAGTAGGACTGGTACTGAGCCCCACTCACACACCAGGAAAGTGCCAATTAAATCCAGGCCTCCATTAATACCAGTTGGAGTGGTTCTGAGCCCCACTCACACACCAGGAAAGTGCCAATTCAATCCAGACCTCTATAATACCAGCTGGAGTGCGACTGAGTCCCACTCACACAGCAGGAAAGGGACAGTTCATTCCCGGCCTCCATTAATCCCAGCTGGAGTGGTTCTGAGCCCCAGTCAAACACCAGGAAACAGCCAATTCAATCTAGGCCTCGAATAATACCAGCTGGAGTGGAGTTAACTCCCACTCACACACCAGGAAAGAGCTAATTCAATCCAGACCTCTATTAATACCAGCAGGAATGGCACTGAGCCCCACTTACACACCAGAAAGAGCCAATTCAAGCCAGGCCTCTATTAATACCAGCTGGAGGGGTACTGAGTTCCACTCACAAACCAGGAAAGGGACAGTTCATTCCAGGCCTCTATTAATACCATCTGGAGAGGTACTGAGTCCCACTCACACACCAGAAAGAGGCAATTCAATCCAGGCCTCTATTAATACCAGCTGGAGTGGTGCTGAGTCCCACTCACAAACCGGAAAAGAGCCAATTCAATTCAGGCCTCTATTAATACTAGCTGGAGTGGTACTGAGTCCACTCACAAACCAGGAAAGAGCCAATTCAATTCAGGCATCTATTAATACCAGCTGGAGTGGTACTGAGTCCCACTCTCAAACCAGGAAAGAGCCAATTCAATTCAGGCCTCTATTAATGCTAGCTGGAGTGGTACTGAGTCCACTCACAAACCAGGAAAGAGCCAATTCAATTCAGGCATCTATTAATACTAGCTGGAGTGGTACTGAGTCCCACTCACAAACCAGGAAAGAGCAAATTCAATCCAGGCCTCTATTAATACATGCTGCAGTGGTACTGATCCTGACTCACACACCAGGAAAGAGCCAATTCAATCCAGATCTCTATTCATACCAGCTGGAATGGTACTGAGTTTCACTCAGACAACAGAAAGAGCCAATTCAATTCAGGCCTCTATTAATACTTGCTGGAGTGGTACTGAGACCCACTCACAAACCAGGAAAGAGCCAATTCAATTCAGGCCTCTATTAATACTAGCTGGAGTGGTACTGAGACCCACTCACAAACCAGGAAAGAGCCAATTCAATTCAGGCCTCTATTAATGCTAGCTGGAGTGGTACTGAGTCCACTCACAAACCAGGAAAGAGCCAATTCAATTCAGGCCTCTATTAATACTAGCTGGAGTGGTACTGAGTCCCACTCACAAACCAGGAAAGAGCCAATTCAATTCAGGCCTCTATTAATGCTAGCTGGAGTGGTACTGAGTCCACTCACAAACCAGGAAAGAGCCAATTCAATTCAGGCCTCTATTAATACTAGCTGGAGTGGTACTGAGTCCCACTCACAAACCAGGAAAGAGCAAATTCAATCCAGGCCTCTATTAATACATGCTGCAGTGGTACTGATCCTGACTCACACACCAGGAAAGAGCCAATTCAATCCAGATCTCTATTCATACCAGCTGGAATGGTACTGAGTTTCACTCAGACAACAGAAAGAGCCAATTCAATTCAGGCCTCTATTAATACTAGCTGGAGTGGTACTGAGACCCACACACAAACCAGGAAAGAGCAAATTCAATCCAGGCCTCTATTAATACCTGCTGCAGTGGTACTGATCCTGACTCACACACCAGGAAAGTGCCAATTCAATCCAGATCTCTATTCATACCAGCTGGAATGGTACTGAGTTTCACTCAGACACCAGAAAGAGCCAATTCAATCCAGGGTTCTATTAATACCAGCTGGAGTGGAATTAACTCCCACTCACACACCATGAAAGAGCCAGTTCAATCCAGACATCTATAATACCAGCTGAAGTGCGACTGAGTCCCACACACACAGCAGGAAAGGGACAGTTCATTCCAGGCCTCTATTAGTACCAGTTGGAGTGGTACAGATCTCAACTCACACACCAGGACAGAGCCAATTGAAAGCAGATCTCTATTAATACCAGTTGGAGTGGCACTGAGCCCCACTCACACACCAGGAAAGGGCAAAATCAATCCAGGCTAATTTAATACCAGCTGGAGTTGTACTGAGTCCCATTCACACACCAGGAAAGAGACAATTCAATACAGGCCTCTATTAATACCAGCTGGAGTGGCACTGGGTCCCAATCGCACCTCTGGAAGGAGCCAATTCTATCCAGGCCTCTATTAATACCAGCTGGAGTGGTACAGAGTCTCACGCACACACCAGGAAAGAGTCAATTCCATCCAGACCTATATTAATACCAGTAGGATTGGTACAGAGTCTCAGTCACACACCAGGAAACAGCCAATTCAATCCAGACATCTATTAAAACCAGCTGGAGTGGTACTGAGCCCCACTCACACACCAGGAAAGAGACAATTCAATGCAGGCCTCTATTAATAACATTTGGAGTGGCACTGAGCACCACTCACACTCCAGGAAAGAGGCAATTCAATCCAGGCCTCTATTCATACCAGCTGGAGTGGTACTGAGTCCCACTCACACGACAGAAAAGAGCCAATTCAATCAGGCTATTATTAATTCCAGCTGGAGTGATACTGAGTCCCAATCACACACCAGGAGAGAGCCAATTCAATGCAGGCCTCTATTAATAACATTTGGAGTGGGACTGAATCCCACTCACACAGCAGAGAAGAGACAGTTCAGTCCAGGACTCTATTAACACCGGGTGTTCTGGCACTGTGTCCCACTCACACACCAGAAAGAGCCAATTCATTCTAGGCCTCTATTAATACCAGCTGGAGTGATACTGATACTCCCGGACACACTAGGAAAGAGACAATTCCATCCAGACCTCTATTAATACCAGCTGGAGTGGTACTGATTCTCACGGACACACCAGGAAAGAGACCATTCCATCCAGACCTCTAATAATACCAGCAGGATGGTACTGAGCCCCCCTCATGCACCAGCAAGAGCCAATTCAATCCAGACCTCTTTTAATACCAGCTGGAGTGGTTCTGATTCACACTCACACACCAGGAAAGAGCAAATTCAAACCAGATCTCTATTAATACCAGCTGGAGTGGTACAGATCCCCACTCACGCCCCAGCAAAGAGCCACTTCAATCCAGGCCTCTATTAATACCAGCTGGAGTGGTACTGAGTCTCGCTCACACACCAGGAAAGAGACAATTCAATTTAGGCCTCATTTAATACCAGCAGGAGTGGCACCAATCCCCACTCACTCACCAAAAAAGGGCCAATTCAATCCATGTCTCTATTAATAGCAGAAGGAGTGGAACTGAGCCCTGCTCACACACCAGGAAGTGGCTAACTCGATCCAGGCCTTTATTAATACCAGCTGGAGTGGTACTGAGTCCCACACACACCAGGAAAGAGCCAATTCAATCCCAACCCTATTAATACCAGCTGGAGTGGTACTGAGTCTCACTCACACACCAGGAAAGAGACAATTCAATTTAGGCCTCATTTAATACCAGCAGGCGTGGCACCAATCCCCACTCACTCACCAAAAAAGGGCCAATTCAATCCATGTCTCTATTAATAGCAGAAGGAGTGGAACTGAGCCCCGCTCACACACCACGAAGTGGCTAACTCAATCCAGGCCTCTATTAATACCAGATGGAGTGGTACTGAGTCCCAATCACACACCAGGAAAGAGCCACCTCAATCCCAACCCTATTAATACCAGATGGAGTGGTACTGAGTCCCACTCACACATCAGTTAAGAGCCAATTCAATCCAGGCCTCTATTAATACCAGCTGGAGTGGTACAGACTCCCACTCACACCAGGAAAGAGCCAATTCAATCCAGACCTCAATGAATACCAGCTGGAGTGGTTCTGAGTCCCAATCACACACCAGGAAAGTGCCAATTCAATCCAGGCCTACATTAATAACGTTTGGAGTGGGACTGAATCCCACTGACACAACAGATAAGAGACAGCACATTCCAAACATCTATTAATACCAGCTGGAATGGTACTGAACCCCAGTCACACACCAGGAAACAGCCAATTCAATCCCAACCCTATGAATACCAGCTGGAGTGGTTCGGAGTCCCAATCACACACCAGGAAAGAGCCAATTCAATCCCGACCTCTATTAATACCAGTTGGAGTGGTACTGAGTCCCACTCACACATCAGTTAAGAGCCAATTCAATCCAGACCTCTATAATACCAGCTGGAGTGCGACTGAGCGCCAAGCACACAGCAGGAAAGGGACAGTTCATTCCACGCCTCTATTAATACCAGCTGGAGTGGCATTAACTCCCACTCACACACCAGGAAACAGCCAATTCAATCCAGACCTCTATAATACCAGCTGAAGTGCGACTGAGTCCCACACACACAGCAGGAAAGGGACAGTTCATTCCAGGCCTCTATTAATACCATCTGGAGTGGTACTGAGCCCCATTCACCCACCCAGAAAGAGCCAATCCAGTCCAGACCTCTATAATACCAGCTGAAGTGCGACTGAGTCCCACACACACAGCAGGAAAGGAACAGTTCATTCTAGGCCACTATTCATACCATCTGGAGTGGAATTGACTCCCACTCACACACCAGGAAAGAGCCAATTCAATCCAGACCTCTATAATACCAGCTGAAGTGCGACTGAGTACCACACACACAGCAGGAAAGGAACAGTTCATTCTAGGCCTCTATTCATACCATCTGGAGTGGAATTGACTCCCACTCACACACCAGGAAACAGCCAATTCAATCCAGACCTCTATAATACCAGCTGGAGTGCGACTGAGTCGCACACACACAGCAGGAAAGGGACAGTTCATTCCAGGCCTCTATTTAACCAGTTGGAGTGGTACTGAGCCCCACACACACACCAGAAAGAGCCAATTCAATCCAGGCCTCTATTAATACCAGCTGGAATGGTACTGAGCCCCCTCACACACCAGTAAAGAGCAACTTCCAACCAGACCTCCAATAAAAGCAGCTGGACTGGTACTGAACCCCATTCACCCACCCGGAAAGAGCGAATTCAGTCCAGACCACTTTTAATCCCAGCTGGAGTGCGACTGATTCCCACTCACACAGCAGGAAAGGGACAGTTCATTCCAGGCCACTATTCATACCATCTGGAGTGGTTCCGAGCCCCACTCACACACCAGGAAACAGCCAATTCAATCCAGACCTCCATAATACCAGCTGGCGTGCGACGGAGTCACACTCACACAGCAGGAAAGGGACAGTTCATTCCAGGCCTCTAATATTCCCAGCTGGAGTGGTTCTGAGCCCCAGTCACACACCAGGAAACAGCCAACTCAATCCAGACCTCCATTAATACTAGCTGGAGTGGAATTAACTCCCACTCACACACCAGGAAACAGCCAATTCAATCCAGACCTCTATTAATACCAGCAGGAATGGTACTGAGCCCCACTCGGACACCAAAAAGAGCCAATTCAATCCAGCCCTCTATTAATACCAGCTGGAGGGGTACTGAGTCCCACTCACAAACCAGGAAAGGGACAGTTCATTCCAGGCCTCTATTAATACTTCTGGAGTGGTACTGAGTCCCACTCACACACCAGAGAAAAGTGTCAATTCAATCCAGGCCTCTATTAATAACATTTGGAGTGGGACTGAATCCCATTTACACAACAGATAAGAGACAGCTCATTCCAAACATCTATAAATATCAGCTGGAATGGTACTGAACCCCACTCACACACCAGGAAAGAGCACATTCAATCCAGGCCTCTATTAATACCAGCTGGAGTGTTACTGATCCCGGCTCACACTCCAGAAAGGGCCAATTCAATCCTGAGTCTATAATACCAGCTGGTGTGCGTCTGAGTCCCTCTCACACGCCATGAAGGGGTCAGTTCATTCCAGGCCTCTATTAATACCAGCTGCAGTGATACTGAGACCCACTCACACCCCAGGAAAGAGCCAATTCAATCCAGGCCGCTATTCATACCAGCTGGAGTGATACTGAGTTCCACTCACACACCAGGACAGAGCCAAATCAATCCAAACTTTTATTAATACCAGCTGGAGTGGGACTGAGGATCACTCAGACACCAGGAAAGAGCCAATTCAATCCAGACCTCTTATTAATACCAGCTGGAGAGGTACTGAGCCCCACTCACACACCAGGGAAGAGAGAATTCAATCCAGACCTCTATTAATACCAGCTGGAGTTGTACTGAACCCCACTCACACACCAGGAAAGAGCCAATTCAATCCAGACCACTGTAATACCAGCTGGAGTGGTACTGAACCCCACTCACACACCAGGAAAGAGCCAATTGAATCCAGACCATTAATTAATACCAGCTGGAGTGGTACTGAAACCCACTCACAAACCAGGAAAGAGCAAATTCAATCCAGGCCTCTATTAATACCAGCTGGAGTGGTACTGAGCCCCACTCACACACCAGGAAAGAGCCAAATCAATCCAGATCTCTATGAATACCACCTGGAGTGGTTCTGAGTCCCAATCACACACCAGGAAAGTGTCAATTCAATCCAGGCCTACATTAATAACATTTGGAGTGGGACTACATCCCACTTACACAACAGATAAGAGACAGCTCATTTCAAACATCTATAAATATCAGCTGGAATGGTACTGAACCCCACTCACCCACCCGGAAAGAGCGAATTCAGTCCAGACCTCTTTTAATCCCAGCTGGAGAGCGACTGATTCCAACTCACACAGCAGGAAAGGGACAGTTCATTCCAGGCCTCTACTAATCCCAGCTGGAGTGGTTCCGAGCCCCACTCACACACCAGGAAACAGCCAATAAAATCCAGACCTCCACAATACCAGCTGGAGAGCGACAGAGTCCCACTCGCACAGCAGGAAAGGGATAGTTCATTCCAGGCCTCTAATATTCCCAGCTGGAGTGGTTCTGAGCCCCAGTCACACACCAGGAAACAGCCAACTCAATCCAGACCTCCATTAATACCAGCTGGAGTGGAATTAACTCCCACTCACACACCAGGAAACAGCCAATTCAATCCAGACCTCTATTAATACCAGCAGGAATGGTACTGAGCCCCACCCAGACACCAAAAAGAGCCAATTCAATCCAGGCCTCTCTTAATACCAGCTGGAGGGGTACTGAGTCCCACTCACAAACCAGGAAAGGGACAGTTCATTCCAGGCCTCTATTAATACTTCTGGAGTGGTACTGAGTCCCACTCACACACCAGGTAAGTGTCAATTCAATCCAGGCCTCTATTAATAACATTTGGAGTGGGACTGAATCCCATTTACACAACAGATAAGAGACAGCTCATTCCAAACATCTATAAATATCAGCTGGAATGGTACTGAACCCCACTCACCCACCGGAAAGAGCGAATTCAGTCCAGACCTCTTTTAATCCCAGCTGGAGTGCGACGGAGTCCCACTCACACAGCAGGAAAGGGACAGTTCATTCCAGGCCTCTAATATTCCCAGCTGGAGTGGTTCTGAGCCCCAGTCACACACCAGGAAACAGCCAATTCAATCCAGACCTCTATTAATACCAGCAGGAATGGTACTGAGCCCCACTCAGACACCAAAAAGAGCCAATTCAATCCAGGCCTCTCTTAATACCAGCTGGAGGGGTACTGAGTCCCACTCACAAACCAGGAAAGGGACCGTTCATTCCAGGCCTCTATTAATACTTCTGGAGTGGTACTGAGCACCACTCACACTCCAGAAAGAGGCAATTCAATCCAGGCCTCTATTAATACCAGCTGGAGTGGTACTGAGTCCCACTCACAAACCAGGAAAGAGCCAATTCATTCCAGACTTCTATTAATAGCAGCTGGAGTGGGACTGAGTCCCACTCTCAAACCAGGAAAGAGCCAATTCAATTCAGGCCTCTATTAATACCAGCTGGAGTGGAATTAACTCCATCACACACACCAGAAACAGCCAACTCAATCCTGACCTCGAGAATACCAGCTGGAGTGCGTCTGAGTCCCACTCACACAGCAGGAAAGGGACAGTTCATTCCCGGACTCTATTAATCCCAGCTGGAGTGGTTCTGAGCCCCAGTCAAACACCAGGAAACAGCCAATTCAATCTGGGCCTCGAATAATACCAGCTGGAGTGGCACTGAGCCCCACTTACACACCAGAAAGAGCCAATTCAACCCAGGCCTCTCTTAAAACCAGCTGGAGGGGTACTGAGTCCCACTCACAAACCAGGAAAGGGACA
Source organism: Heterodontus francisci (assembly GCF_036365525.1). Classification (NCBI taxonomy): domain Eukaryota; kingdom Metazoa; phylum Chordata; class Chondrichthyes; order Heterodontiformes; family Heterodontidae; genus Heterodontus; species Heterodontus francisci. Next base: position 71,258 of record NW_027140950.1, on the reverse strand, counting down.
GTTCATTCCAGGCCTCTATTAATACCATCTGGAGTGGTACTGAGTCCCACTCACACACCAGAAAGAGGCAATTCAATCCAGGCCTCTATTAATACCAGCTGGAGTGGTACTGAGTCCCACTCTCAAACCAGGTAAGAGCCAATTCAATTCAGGCCTCTATTAATACCAGCTGGAGTGGCACTGAGACCCACTCACAAACCAGGAAAGGGCAAATTCAATCCAGGCCTCTATTAATACCAGCTGGAAAGGTACTGAGACCCACTTAGACACCAGAAAGAGCCAATTCAATCCAGGGTTCTATTAATACCAGCTGGAGTGGAACTGAGTCCCTCTCACACACAAGGAAAGAGCTAATTCAATCCAGGCCTCTATTCATACCAGCTGGAGTGGTTCGGAGTCCCAATCACGCACCAGGAAAGAGCCCATTCAATCCCAACCCTATTAATACCAGCTGGAGTGGTACTGAGTCTCACTCACACATCAGTTTACAGCCAATTCAATCCAGACCTCTATAATACCAGCTGGAGTGCGACTGAGCGCCAAGCACACAGCAGGAAAGGGACAGTTCATTCCAGGCCTCTATTAATACCATCTGGATTGGTACTGAGCCCCATTCACCCACCCAGAAAGAGCCAATCCAGTCCAGACCTCTATAATACCAGCTGAAGTGCGACTGAGTCCCACACACACAGCAGGAAAGGGACAGTTCATTCCAGGCCACTATTCATACCTTCTGGAGTGGAATTGACTCCCACTCACACACCAGGAAACAGCCAATTCAATCCCGACCTCTATTAATACCAGCTGGAGTGGTACTGAGTCTCACTCACACATCAGTTAAGAGCCAATTCAATCCAGACCTCTATAATACCAGCTGGAGTGCGACTGAGCGCCAAGCACACAGCAGGAAAGGGACAGTTCATTCCAGGCCTCTATTAATACCATCTGGATTGGTACTGAGCCCCATTCACCGACCCAGAAAGAGCCAATCCAGTCCAGACCTCTATAATACCAGCTGAAGTGCGACTGAGTCCCACACACACAGCAGGAAAGGGACAGTTCATTCCAGGCCACTATTCATACCTTCTGGAGTGGAATTGACTCCCACACACACACCAGAAAGAGCCAATTCAATCCAGGCCTCTATTAATACCAGCTGGAATGGTACTGAGCCCCCTCACACACCAGTAAAGAGCAACTTCCAACCAGACCTCCAATAAAAGCAGCTGGACTGGTACTGAACCCCATTCACCCACCCGGAAAGAGCGAATTCAGTCCAGACCACTTTTAATCCCAGCTGGAGTGCGACTGATTCCCACTCACACAGCAGGAAAGGGACAGTTCATTCCAGGCCACTATTCATACCATCTGGAGTGGTTCCGAGCCCCACTCACACACCAGGAAACAGCCAATTCAATCCAGACCTCCATAATACCAGCTGGCGTGCGACGGAGTCACACTCACACAGCAGGAAAGGGACAGTTCATTCCAGGCCTCTAATATTCCCAGCTGGAGTGGTTCTGAGCCCCAGTCACACACCAGGAAACAGCCAACTCAATCCAGACCTCCATTAATACCAGCTGGAGTGGAATTAACTCCCACTCACACACCAGGAAACAGCCAATTCAATCCAGACCTCTATTAATACCAGCAGGAATGGTACTGAGCCCCACTCGGACACCAAAAAGAGCCAATTCAATCCAGCCCTCTATTAATACCAGCTGGAGGGGTACTGAGTCCCACTCACAAACCAGGAAAGGGACAGTTCATTCCAGGCCTCTATTAATACTTCTGGAGTGGTACTGAGTCCCACTCACACACCAGAGAAAAGTGTCAATTCAATCCAGGCCTCTATTAATAACATTTGGAGTGGGACTGAATCCCATTTACACAACAGATAAGAGACAGCTCATTCCAAACATCTATAAATATCAGCTGGAATGGTACTGAACCCCACTCACACACCAGGAAAGAGCACATTCAATCCAGGCCTCTATTAATACCAGCTGGAGTGTTACTGATCCCGGCTCACACTCCAGAAAGGGCCAATTCAATCCTGAGTCTATAATACCAGCTGGTGTGCGTCTGAGTCCCTCTCACACGCCATGAAGGGGTCAGTTCATTCCAGGCCTCTATTAATACCAGCTGCAGTGATACTGAGACCCACTCACACCCCAGGAAAGAGCCAATTCAATCCAGGCCGCTATTCATACCAGCTGGAGTGATACTGAGTTCCACTCACACACCAGGACAGAGCCAAATCAATCCAAACTTTTATTAATACCAGCTGGAGTGGGACTGAGGATCACTCAGACACCAGGAAAGAGCCAATTCAATCCAGACCTCTTATTAATACCAGCTGGAGAGGTACTGAGCCCCACTCACACACCAGGGAAGAGAGAATTCAATCCAGACCTCTATTAATACCAGCTGGAGTTGTACTGAACCCCACTCACACACCAGGAAAGAGCCAATTCAATCCAGACCACTGTAATACCAGCTGGAGTGGTACTGAACCCCACTCACACACCAGGAAAGAGCCAATTGAATCCAGACCATTAATTAATACCAGCTGGAGTGGTACTGAAACCCACTCACAAACCAGGAAAGAGCAAATTCAATCCAGGCCTCTATTAATACCAGCTGGAGTGGTACTGAGCCCCACTCACACACCAGGAAAGAGCCAAATCAATCCAGATCTCTATGAATACCACCTGGAGTGGTTCTGAGTCCCAATCACACACCAGGAAAGTGTCAATTCAATCCAGGCCTACATTAATAACATTTGGAGTGGGACTAAATCCCACTTACACAACAGATAAGAGACAGCTCATTTCAAACATCTATAAATATCAGCTGGAATGGTACTGAACCCCACTCACCCACCCGGAAAGAGCGAATTCAGTCCAGACCTCTTTTAATCCCAGCTGGAGAGCGACTGATTCCAACTCACACAGCAGGAAAGGGACAGTTCATTCCAGGCCTCTACTAATCCCAGCTGGAGTGGTTCCGAGCCCCACTGACACACCAGGAAACAGCCAATAAAATCCAGACCTCCACAATACCAGCTGGAGTGCGACAGAGTCCCACTCGCACAGCAGGAAAGGGACAGTTCATTCCAGGCCTCTAATATTCCCAGCTGGAGTGGTTCTGAGCCCCAGTCACACACCAGGAAACAGCCAACTCAATCCAGACCTCCATTAATACCAGCTGGAGTGGAATTAACTCCCACTCACACACCAGGAAACAGCCAATTCAATCCAGACCTCTATTAATACCAGCAGGAATGGTACTGAGCCCCACCCAGACACCAAAAAGAGCCAATTCAATCCAGGCCTCTCTTAATACCAGCTGGAGGGGTACTGAGTCCCACTCACAAACCAGGAAAGGGACAGTTCATTCCAGGCCTCTATTAATACTTCTGGAGTGGTACTGAGTCCCACTCACACACCAGGAAAGTGTCAATTCAATCCAGGCCTCTATTAATAACATTTGGAGTGGGACTGAATCCCATTTACACAACAGATAAGAGACAGCTCATTCCAAACATCTATAAATATCAGCTGGAATGGTACTGAACCCCACTCACCCACCGGAAAGAGCGAATTCAGTCCAGACCTCTTTTAATCCCAGCTGGAGTGCGACGGAGTCCCACTCACACAGCAGGAAAGGGACTGTTCATTCCAGGCCTCTAATATTCCCAGCTGGAGTGGTTCTGAGCCCCAGTCACACACCAGGAAACAGCCAATTCAATCCAGACCTCTATTAATACCAGCAGGAATGGTACTGAGCCCCACTCAGACACCAAAAAGAGCCAATTCAATCCAGGCCTCTCTTAATACCAGCTGGAGGGGTACTGAGTCCCACTCACAAACCAGGAAAGGGACCGTTCATTCCAGGCCTCTATTAATACTTCTGGAGTGGTACTGAGCACCACTCACACTCCAGAAAGAGGCAATTCAATCCAGGCCTCTATTAATACCAGCTGGAGTGGTACTGAGTCCCACTCACAAACCAGGAAAGAGCCAATTCATTCCAGACTTCTATTAATAGCAGCTGGAGTGGGACTGAGTCCCACTCTCAAACCAGGAAAGAGCCAATTCAATTCAGGCCTCTATTAATACCAGCTGGAGTGGAATTAACTCCATCACACACACCAGAAACAGCCAACTCAATCCTGACCTCGAGAATACCAGCTGGAGTGCGTCTGAGTCCCACTCACACAGCAGGAAAGGGACAGTTCATTCCCGGACTCTATTAATCCCAGCTGGAGTGGTTCTGAGCCCCAGTCAAACACCAGCAAACAGCCAATTCAATCTGGGCCTCGAATAATACCAGCTGGAGTGGCACTGAGCCCCACTTACACACCAGAAAGAGCCAATTCAACCCAGGCCTCTCTTAAAACCAGCTGGAGGGGTACTGAGTCCCACTCACAAACCAGGAAAGGGACAGTTCATTCCAGGCCTCTATTAATACCATCTGGAGTGGTACTGAGTCCCACTCACACACCAGAAAGAGGCAATTCAATCCAGGCCTCTATTAATACCAGCTGGAGTGGTACTGAGTCCCACTCTCAAACCAGGTAAGAGCCAATTCAATTCAGGCCTCTATTAATACCAGCTGGAGTGGCACTGAGACACACTCACAAACCAGGAAAGGGCAAATTCAATCCAGGCCTCTATTAATACCAGCTGGAAAGGTACTGAGACCCACTTAGACACCAGAAAGAGCCAATTCAATCCAGGGTTCTATTAATACCAGCTGGAGTGGAACTGAGTCCCTCTCACAAACCAGGAAAGGGACAGTTCATTCCAGGCCTCTATTAATACTTCTGGAGTGGTACTGAGTCCCACTCACACACCAGGAAAGTGTCAATTCAATCCAGGCCTCTATTAATAACATTTGGAGTGGGACTGAATCCCATTTACACAACAGATAAGAGACAGCTCATTCCAAACATCTATAAATATCAGCTGGAATGGTACTGAACCCCACTCACCCACCGGAAAGAGCGAATTCAGTCCAGACCTCTTTTAATCCCAGCTGGAGTGCGACGGAGTCCCACTCACACAGCAGGAAAGGGACAGTTCATTCCAGGCCTCTAATATTCCCAGCTGGAGTGGTTCTGAGCCCCAGTCACACACCAGGAAACAGCCAATTCAATCCAGACCTCTATTAATACCAGCAGGAATGGTACTGAGCCCCACTCAGACACCAAAAAGAGCCAATTCAATCCAGGCCTCTCTTAATACCAGCTGGAGGGGTACTGAGTCCCACTCACAAACCAGGAAAGGGACCGTTCATTCCAGGCCTCTATTAATACTTCTGGAGTGGTACTGAGCACCACTCACACTCCAGAAAGAGGCAATTCAATCCAGGCCTCTATTAATACCAGCTGGAGTGGTACTGAGTCCCACTCACAAACCAGGAAAGAGCCAATTCATTCCAGACTTCTATTAATAGCAGCTGGAGTGGGACTGAGTCCCACTCTCAAACCAGGAAAGAGCCAATTCAATTCAGGCCTCTATTAATACCAGCTGGAGTGGAATTAACTCCATCACACACACCAGAAACAGCCAACTCAATCCTGACCTCGAGAATACCAGCTGGAGTGCGTCTGAGTCCCACTCACACAGCAGGAAAGGGACAGTTCATTCCCGGACTCTATTAATCCCAGCTGGAGTGGTTCTGAGCCCCAGTCAAACACCAGGAAACAGCCAATTCAATCTGGGCCTCGAATAATACCAGCTGGAGTGGCACTGAGCCCCACTTACACACCAGAAAGAGCCAATTCAACCCAGGCCTCTCTTAAAACCAGCTGGAGGGGTACTGAGTCCCACTCACAAACCAGGAAAGGGACAGTTCATTCCAGGCCTCTATTAATACCATCTGGAGTGGTACTGAGTCCCACTCACACACCAGAAAGAGGCAATTCAATCCAGGCCTCTATTAATACCAGCTGGAGTGGTACTGAGTCCCACTCTCAAACCAGGTAAGAGCCAATTCAATTCAGGCCTCTATTAATACCAGCTGGAGTGGCACTGAGACCCACTCACAAACCAGGAAAGGGCAAATTCAATCCAGGCCTCTATTAATACCAGCTGGAAAGGTACTGAGACCCACTTAGACACCAGAAAGAGCCAATTCAATCCAGGGTTCTATTAATACCAGCTGGAGTGGAACTGAGTCCCTCTCACACACAAGGAAAGAGCTAATTCAATCCAGGCCTCTATTCATACCAGCTGGAGTGGTTCGGAGTCCCAATCACGCACCAGGAAAGAGCCCATTCAATCCCAACCCTATTAATACCAGCTGGAGTGGTACTGAGTCTCACTCACACATCAGTTTACAGCCAATTCAATCCAGACCTCTATAATACCAGCTGGAGTGCGACTGAGCGCCAAGCACACAGCAGGAAAGGGACAGTTCATTCCAGGCCTCTATTAATACCATCTGGATTGGTACTGAGCCCCATTCACCCACCCAGAAAGAGCCAATCCAGTCCAGACCTCTATAATACCAGCTGAAGTGCGACTGAGTCCCACACACACAGCAGGAAAGGGACAGTTCATTCCAGGCCACTATTCATACCTTCTGGAGTGGAATTGACTCCCACTCACACACCAGGAAACAGCCAATTCAATCCCGACCTCTATTAATACCAGCTGGAGTGGTACTGAGTCTCACTCACACATCAGTTAAGAGCCAATTCAATCCAGACCTCTATAATACCAGCTGGAGTGCGACTGAGCGCCAAGCACACAGCAGGAAAGGGACAGTTCATTCCAGGCCTCTATTAATACCATCTGGATTGGTACTGAGCCCCATTCACCGACCCAGAAAGAGCCAATCCAGTCCAGACCTCTATAATACCAGCTGAAGTGCGACTGAGTCCCACACACACAGCAGGAAAGGGACAGTTCATTCCAGGCCACTATTCATACCTTCTGGAGTGGAATTGACTCCCACTCACACACCAGGAAACAGTCAATTCAATCCAGACCTCTATAATACCAGCTGAAGTGGTACTGAGTCTCACACACACAGCAGGAAAGGGACAGTTCATTCAAGGCCTCTACTTAACCAGTTGGAGTGGTACTGAGCCCCACACACACACCAGAAAGAGCCAATTCAATCCAGGCCTCTACTAATACCAGCTGGAATGGTACTGAGCCCCCTTACACACCAGTAAAGAGCAACTTCCAACCAGAGCTCCAATAAAAGCAGCTGGACTGGTACTGAACCCCATTCACTAACCCGGAAAGAGCGAATTCAGTCCAGACCACATTTAATCCCAGCTGGAGTGCGACTGATTCCCACTCACACAGCAGGAAAGGGACAGTTCATTCCAGGCCTCTACTAATCCCAGCTGGAGTGGTTCCGAGCCCCACTCACACACCAGGAAACAGCCAATTCAATCCAGACCTCCACAATACCAGCTGGAGTGCGACAGGGTACCACTCACACAGCAGGAAAGGGACTGTTCATTACAGGCCTCTACTAATCCCAGCTGGAGTGGTTCCGAGCCCCACTCACACACCAGGAAGCAGCCAATTCAATCCAGACCTCCACAATACCAGCTGAAGTGCGACTGAGTCCCACTCACACAGCAGGAAAGGAACAGTTCATTCCAGGCCTCTACTAATCCCAGCTGGAGTGGTTCCGAGCCCCACTCACACACCAGGAAACAGCCAATTCAATCCAGACCTCCATAATACCAGCTGGAGTGCGACGGAGTCCCACTCACACAGCAGGAAAGGGACAGTTCATTCCAGGCCTCTACTAATCCCAGCTGGAGTGGTTCCGAGCCCCACTCACTCACCAGGAAACAGCCTATTCAATCCAGACCTCCATTAATACCAGCTGGATTGGAATTAACTCCCACTCATACACCAGGAAAGAGCTAATTCAATCCAGACCTCTATTAATACCAGCAGGAATGGTACTGAGCCCCACTCACAAACCAGGGAAGGGCCAATTCAATTCTGGCCTCTATTAATACCAGCTGGAGTGGTACTGAGTCCCACTCACAAACCAGGAAAGAGCCAGTTCATTCCAGACCTCTATTAATAGCAGTTGGAGAGGGACTGAGTCCCACTCACAAACCAGAAACAGCCAATTCAATCCTGACCTCGAGAATACCAGCTGGTGTGCGTCTGAGTCCCACTCACACGCCATGAAGGAGTCAGTTCATTCCAGGTCTCTATTAATACCAGCTGGAAAGGTACTGAGTCCTACTCACAAACCAGGAAAGAGCCAATTCAATTCTGGCCTCTATTAATACTAGCTGGAGTGGTACTGAGTCCCACTCACAAACCAGGAAAGAGCCAATTCAATTCAGGCCTCTATTAATACGAGCTGGAACGGCACTGAGTCCCACTCACAAACCAGGAAAGAGCCAATTCAATTCTGGCCTCTATTAATACTAGCTGGAGTGGTACTGAGTCCCACTCACAAACCAGGAAAGAGCCAATTCAATTCAGGCCTCTATTAATTCGAGCTGGAGTGGTACTGAGTCCCACTCACAAACCAGGAAAGAGCCAATTCAATTCAGGCCTCTATTAATTCGGGCTGGAGTGATACTGAGTTCCACTCACACACCAGGACAGAGCCAAATCAATCCAAACTTCTATTAATACCAGCTGGAGTGGGACTGAGGATCACTCGGACACCAGGAAAGAGGCACATTCAATCCAGACCTCTTATTAATACCAGCTGGAGAGGTACTGAGCCCCACTCACACACCAGGGAAGAGAGAATTCAATCCAGACCACTATTAATACCAGCTGGAGTTGTACTGAACCCCACTCACACACCAGGAAAGAGCCAATTCAATCCAGACCTCTGTAATACCAGCTGGAGTGCGACTGAGACCCACTCACACAGCAAGAAAGGGACAGGTCATTCCAGGCCTCTATTAATACAAGCTGGAGTTGTACTGATCCCCACTCACGCGGCAGGAAATGGACAGTTCATTCTACGCCTCTATTAATACCAGCTGGAGTGGCAGTAACTCCCACTTGCACACCTGGAAACAGCCAATTCAATCCAGACCTCTATAATACCAGCTGAAGTGCGACTGAGTCCCACACACACAGCAGGAAAGGGACAGTTCATTCCTGGCCTCTATTTAACCAGTTGGAGTGGTACTGAGCCCCACACACACACACCAGAAAGAGCCAATTCAATCCAGGCCTCTATTAGTACCAGTTGGAGTGGTTCTGAGCCCCACTCACACACCAGGAAAGTGCCAATTCAATCCAGACCTCTATAATACCAGCTGGAGTGCGACTGAGTCCCACTCACACAGCAGGAAAGGGACAGTTCATTCCCGGCCTCTATTAATCACAGCTGGAGTGGTTCTGAGCCCCAGTCAAACACCAGGAAACAGCCAATTCAATCTAGGCCTCGAATAATACCAGCTGGAGTGGAGTTAACTCCCACTCACACACCAGGAAAGAGCTAATTCAATCCAGACCTCTATTAATACCATCAGGAATGGCACTGAGCCCCACTTACACACCAGAAAGAGCCAATTCAACACAGGCCTCTATTAATACCAGCTGGAGGGGTACTGAGTCCCACTCACAAACCAGGAAAGGGACAGTTCATTCCAGGCCTCTATTAATACCATCTGGAGTGGTACTGAGTCCCACTCACACACCAGAAGGAGGCAATTCAATCCAGGCCTCTATTAATGCCAGCTGGAGTGGTACTGAGTCCCACGCACAAACCGGGAAAGAGCCAATTCAATTCAGGCCTCTATTAATACCAGCTGCAGTGGTACTGATCCCGACTCACACACCAGGAAAGAGCCAATTCAATCCAGATCTCTACTAATAGCAGCTGGAATGGTACTGAGTCCCACTCAGACACCAGAAAGAGCCAATTCAATGCAGGGTTCTATGAATACCAGCTGGAGTGGAACTGAGTCCCACTCACACACAAGGAAAGAGCCAATTCAATCCAGGCCTCTATTCATACCAGCTGGAGTGGAATTAACTCCCACTCACACACCATGAAAGAGCCAGTTCAATCCAGACATCTATAATACCAGCTGAAGTGCGACTGATTCCCACTCACACACCAGGAAAGAGCCAATTGAAACCAGAACGCTATTGATACCAGCTGGAGTGGTACAGATCCCCACTCACTCCCCAGCAAAGAGCCAATTCAATCCACGCCTCTATTAATACCAGCTGGAGTGGTACTGAGTCCCACTCACACACCTGGAAAGAGCCAATTCAATACAGATCTCTATTAATACCAGTTGGAGTGGCATGAGCCCCACTCACACACCAGGAAAGGGCAAAACCAATCCAGGCTAATTTAATACCAGCTGGAGTGGTACTGAGTCTCAGTCACACACCAGGAAACAACCAATTCAATCCAGACATCTATTAAAACCAGCTGGAGTGGTACTGAGCCCCACTCACACACCAGGAAAGAGACAATTCAATGCAGGCCTCTATTAATAACATTTGGAGTGGTACTGAGCCCCACTCACACACCAGGCAAGAGACAATTCAATCCAGGCCTCTATTCATACCAGCTGGAGTGGTACTGAGTCCGACTCACACAACAGAAAAGAGCCAATTCAATTCTGGCCTCTATTAATACCAGCTGGAGTGGTACTGAGTCCCAATCACACACCAGGAGAGAGCCAATTCAATGCAGGCCTCTATTAATAACATTTGGAGTGGGACTGAATCCCACTCACACAGCAGAGAAGAGACAGTTCATTCCAGGACTCTATTAACACCGGGTGTTCTGGCACTGTGTCCCACTCACACACCAGAAAGAGCCAAATCATTCTAGGCCTCTATTAATACCAGCTGGAGTGATACTGATACTCACGGACACACCAGGAAAGAGACCATTCCATCCAGACCTCTAATAATACCAGCAGGATGGTACTGAGCCCCCCTCAGGCACCAGCAAGAGCCAATTCAATCCAGACCTCCATAATACCAGCTGGAGTGATACTGATACTCACGGACGCACCAGGGAAGAGACAATTCCATCCAGACCTCTATTAATACCAGCTGGAGTGATACTGATTCTCACGGACACACCAGGAAAGAGACCATTCCATCCAGACCTCTAATAATACCAGCAGGATGGTACTGAGCCCCCCTCAGGCACCAGCAAGAGCCAATTCAATCCAAGCCTCTATTAATACCAGCTGGAGTGGTACTGAGTCCCACACACACACTAAAAAGAGCCAATTCAATCCAGACCTCTTTTAATACCAGCTGGAATGGTTCTGATTCACACTCACACCAGGAAAGAGCAAATTCAACCAGATCTCTATTAATACCAGCTAGAGTGGTACGGAACCCCACTCACTCCCCAGCAAAGAGCCAATTCAATCCAGGCCTCTATTAATACCAGCTGATTTGGTACAGACTCCCACTCACACACCAGGAAAGCGCCAATTCAATCGAGGCCTCTATGAATACCAGCTGGAGTGGTTCGGAGTCCCAATCACACACCAGGAAAGAGCCAATTCAATCCCAACCCTATTAATACCAGCTGGAGTGGTACTGAGTCCCAATCACACACCAGGAAAGTGCCAAATCAATTCAGGCCTCTAATAATAACATTTGGAGTGGGACTGAATCCCACTTACACAACAGATAAGAGACAGCTCATTCCAAACATCTATTAATACCAGCTGGAATGGTATTGAGCCCCACTCACACACCAGGAAAGAGCCAATTCAATCCCAACCCTATTAATACCAGCTGGAGTGGTACTGAGTCCCAATCACACACCAGGAAAGTGCCAAATCAATTCAGGCCTCTAATAATAACATTTGGAGTGGGACTGAATCCCACTTACACAACAGATAAGAGACAGCTCATTCCAAACATCTATTAATACCAGCTGGAATGGTATTGAGCCCCACTCACACACCAGGAAACAGCCAATTCAATCCCAACCCTATTAATACCAGCTGGAGTGGTTCGGAGTCCCAATCACACACCAGGAAAGTGACAGTTCATTCCAGGCCTCTATTAATACAAGCTGGAGTTGTACTGATCCCCCCTCACACAGCAGGAAATGGACAGTTCATTCCACGCCTCTATTAATACCAGCTGGAGTGGTTCGGAGTCCCAATCACACACCAGGAAACAGCCAATTCAATCCAGACCTCTATAATATCAGCTGAAGTGCGACTGAGTCCCACACACACAGCAGGAAAGGGACAGTTCATTCCAGGCCTCCATTAATACCAGCTGGAGTGGTTCTGAGCCCCACTCACACACCAGGAAAGTGCCAATTCAATCCAGACCTCTATAATACCAGCTGGAGTGCGACTGAGTCCCACTCACACAGCAGGAAAGGGACAGTTCATTCCCGGCCTCCATTAATCCCAGCTGGAGTGATTCTGAGCCCCAGTCAAACACCAGGAAACAGCCAATTCAATCTAGGCCTCGAATAATACCAGCTGGAGTGGAGTTAACTCCCACTCACACCAGGAAAGAGCTAATTCAATCCAGACCTCTATTAATACCAGCAGGAATGGCACTGAGCCCCACTTACACACCAGAAAGAGCCAATTCAAGCCAGGCCTCTATTAATACCAGCTGGAGGGGTACTGAGTCCCACTCACAAACCAGGAAAGGGACAGTTTATTCCAGGCCTCTGTTAATACCATCTGGAGAGGTACTGAGTCCCACTCACACACCAGAAAGAGGCAATTCAATCCAGGCCTCTATTAATACCAGCTGGAGTGGTGCTGAGTCCCACTCACCAACCGGGAAAGAGCCAATTCAATTCAGGCCTCTATTAATAATAGCTGGAGTGGTACTGAGTCCCACTCACAAACCAGGAAAGTGCCAATTCAATTCAGGCCTCTATTCATACCAGCTGGAGTGGAATTAACTCCTTCTCACACACAAGAAACAGCCAATTCACTCCTGACCTCTATAATACCAGCTGGTGTGCGTCTGAGTCCACTCACACGCCATAAAGGGGTCATTTAATTCCTGGCTTCTTCATACCAGCTGGAGTGATACTGAGTCCCACTCACAAACCAGGAAAGAGCCAAATCAATCCAAACTTCTATTAGTATCTGCTGGAGTGGGACCGAGTATCACTCAGACACCAGGAAAGAGCCCATTCAATCCAGACCTCTTATTAATACCAGCTGGAGTGGTACTGAGTCCCACTCACAATTCAGGAAAGAGCCAATTCAATTCAGACCTCTATGAATACAAGCTGGAGTGGTACTGAGTCCCACTCACACACCAGGAAAGAACTAATCCAATCCAGGCTACTTTAATACCAGCTGGAGTGGGACTGAGTCCCACTCACACACCAGGACAGAGCCAAATCAATCCAAACTTCTATTAATACCAGCTGGAGAGGGACTGAGTCCCACTCACACACCAGGACAGAGCCAAATCAATCCAAACTTCTATTAATACCAGCTGGAGTGGTACTGAGCCCCACTCACACACCAGGACAGAGCCAAATCAATCCAAACTTCTATTAATACCTGCTGAAGTGGGACTGAGTATCACTCAGACACCAGGAAAGAGCCCATTCAATCCAGACCTCTTATTCATACCAGCTGGAGATGTACTGAGCCCCACTCACACACCAGGGAAGAGATAATTCAATCCAGAGCTCTATTAATACCAGCTGGAGTGGTACTGAACCCCACTCACACACCAAGAAAGAGCCAATTGAATCCAGAACACTAATTAATACCAGCTGGTGTGGTACTGAGTCCCACTCACAAACCAGGAAAGAGCCAATTCAATTCAGGCCTCTATTAATACCAGCTGGAGTGGAACTGAGTCCCACTCTCAAACCAGGAAAGAGCCAATTCAATTCAGGCCTCTATTAATACGAGCTGGAATGGTACTGAGACCCACTCACAAACCAGGAAAGAGCCAATTCAATTCTGGCCTCTATTAATACCAGCTGGAGTGGTACTGAGTCCCACTCTCAAACCAGGAAAGAGCCAATTCAATTCAGGCCTCTATTAATACGAGCTGGAATGGTACTGAGACCCACTCACAAACCAGGAAAGAGCCAATTCAATTCTGGCCTCTATTAATACCAGCTGGAGTGGTACTGAGTCCCACTCTCAAACCAGGAAAGAGCCAATTCAATTCAGGCCTCTATTAATACCAGCTGGAGTGGTACTGAGTCCCACTCTCACACCAAGAAAGAGCCAATTGAATCCAGAACACTAATTAATACCAGCTGGTGTGGTACTGAGTCCCACTCACAAACCAGGAAAGAGCCAATTCAATTCAGGCCTCTATTAATACCAGCTGGAGTGGAACTGAGTCCCACTCTCAAACCAGGAAAGAGCCAATTCAATTCAGGCCTCTATTAATACGAGCTGGAATGGTACTGAGACCCACTCACAAACCAGGAAAGAGCCAATTCAATTCTGGCCTCTATTAATACCAGCTGGAGTGGTACTGAGTCCCACTCTCAAACCAGGAAAGAGCCAATTCAATTCAGGCCTCTATTAATACCAGCTGGAGTGGTACTGAGTCCCACTCTCAAACCAGTTAAGAGCCAATTCAATTCAGGCCTCTATTAATACCAGCTGGAGTGGTACTGAGACCCACTCACAAACCAGGAAAGAGCCAATTCAATTCTGGCCTCTATTAATACCAGTTGGAGTGGTACTGAGTCCCACTCTCAAACCAGGAAGGAGCCAATTCAATTCAGGCCTCTATTAATACCAGCTGGAGTGGTACTGAGTCCCACTCTCAAACCAGGAAAGAGCCAATTCAATTCAGGCCTCTATTAATACCAGCTGGAATGGTACTGAGACCCACTCACAAACCAGGAAAGAGCCAATTCAATTCTGGCCTCTATTAATACCAGCTGGAGTGGTACTGAGTACCACTCACAAACCAGGAAAGAGCCAATTCAATTCAGGCCTCTATTAATACCAGCTGGAGTGGTACTGAGTCCCACTCTCAAACCAGGAAAGAGCCAATTCAATTCAGGCCTCTATTAATACCAGCTGGAGTGGTACTGAGACCCACTCACAAACCAGGAAAGAGCCAATTCAATTCAGGCCTCTATTAATACCAGCTGGAGTGGTACTGAGTACCACTCACAAACCAGGAAAGAGCCAATTCAATTCAGGCCTCTATTAATACCAGCTGGAGTTGTACTGAACCCCACTCACACTCCAGGAAAGAGCCAATTGAATCCAGACCACTAATTAATACCAGTAGGACTGGTACTGAGCCCCACTCACACACCAGGAAAGTGCCAATTAAATCCAGGCCTCCATTAATACCAGTTGGAGTGGTTCTGAGCCCCACTCACACACCAGGAAAGTGCCAATTCAATCCAGACCTCTATAATACCAGCTGGAGTGCGACTGAGTCCCACTCACACAGCAGGAAAGGGACAGTTCATTCCCGGCCTCCATTAATCCCAGCTGGAGTGGTTCTGAGCCCCAGTCAAACACCAGGAAACAGCCAATTCAATCTAGGCCTCGAATAATACCAGCTGGAGTGGAGTTAACTCCCACTCACACTCCAGGAAAGAGCTAATTCAATCCAGACCTCTATTAATACCAGCAGGAATGGCACTGAGCCCCACTTACACACCAGAAAGAGCCAATTCAAGCCAGGCCTCTATTAATACCAGCTGGAGGGGTACTGAGTCCCACTCACAAACCAGGAAAGGGGCAGTTCATTCCAGGCCTCTATTAATACCATCTGGAGAGGTACTGAGTCCCACTCACACACCAGAAAGAGGCAATTCAATCCCGGCCTCTATTAATACCAGCTGGAGTGGTGCTGAGTCCCACTCACAAACCGGAAAAGAGCCAATTCAATTCAGGCCTCTATTAATACCAGCTGGAGTGGTACTGAGTCCCACTCACAAACCAGGAAAGAGCCAATTCAATTCAGGCCTCTATTAATACTAGCTGGAGTGGTACTGAGACCCACTCACAAACCAGGAAAGAGCCAATTCAATTCAGGCCTCTATTAATGCTAGCTGGAGTGGTACTGAGTCCCACTCACAAACCAGGAAAGAGCCAATTCAATTCAGGCCTCTATTAATACTAGCTGGAGTGGTACTGAGACTCACACACAAACCAGGAAAGAGCAAATTCAATCCAGGCCTCTATTAATACCTGCTGCAGTGGTACTGATCCTGACTCACACACCAGGAAAGAGCCAATTCAATCCAGATCTCTATTCATACCAGCTGGAATGGTACTGAGTTTCACTCAGACAACAGAAAGAGCCAATTCAATCCAGGGTTCTATTAATACCAGCTGGAGTGGAATTAACTCCCACTCACACACCATGAAAGAGCCAGTTCAATCCAGACCTCTATAATACCAGCTGAAGTGCGACTGAGTCCCACACACACAGCAGGAAAGGGACAGTTCATTCCAGGCCTCTATTAGTACCAGTTGGAGTGGTACAGATCCCAACTCACACACCAGGAAAGAGCCAATTGAAAGCAGATCTCTATTAATACCAGTTGGAGTGGCACTGAGCCCCACTCACACACCAGGAAAGGGCAAAATCAATCCAGGCTAATTTAATACCAGCTGGAGTTGTACTGAGTCCCACTCACACACCAGGAAAGAGACAATTCAATACAGGCCTCTATTAATACCAGCTGGAGTGGCACTGGGTCCCAATCGCACCTCTGGAAGGAGCCAATTCTATCCAGGCCTCTATTAATACCAGCTGGAGTGGTACAGAGTCTCACGCACACACCAGGAAAGAGTCAATTCCATCCAGACCTATATTAATACCAGTAGGATTGGTACAGAGTCTCAGTCACACACCAGGAAACAGCCATTTCAATCCAGACATCTATTAAAACCAGCTGGAGTGGTACTGAGCCCCACTCACACACCAGGAAAGAGACAATTCAATGCAGGCCTCTATTAATAACATTTGGAGTGGCACTGAGCACCACTCACACTCCAGGAAAGAGGCAATTCAATCCAGGCCTCTATTCATACCAGCTGGAGTGGTACTGAGTCCCACTCACACGACAGAAAAGAGCCAATTCAATCAGGCTATTATTAATTCCAGCTGGAGTGATACTGAGTCCCAATCACACACCAGGAGAGAGCCAATTCAATGCAGGACTCTATTAATAACATTTGGAGTGGGACTGAATCCCACTCACACAGCAGAGAAGAGACAGTTCAGTCCAGGACTCTATTAACACCGGGTGTTCTGGCACTGTGTCCCACTCACACACCAGAAAGAGCCAATTCATTCTAGGCCTCTATTAATACCAGCTGGAGTGGTACTGATTCTCACGGACACACCAGGAAAGAGACCATTCCATCCAGACCTCTAATAACACCAGCAGGATGGTACTGAGCCCCCCTCAGGCACCAGCAAGAGCCAATTCAATCCAGACCTCTTTCAATACCAGCTGGAGTGGTTCTGATTCACACTCACACACCAGGAAAGAGCAAATTCAAACCAGATCTCTTAATACCAGCTGGAGTGGTTCTGATTCACACTCACGCCCCAGCAAAGAGCCAATTCAATCCAGGCCTCTATTAATACCAGCTGGAATGGTACTGAGTCTCACTCACACAACAGGAAAGAGACAATTCAATTTAGGCCTCATTTAACACCAGCAGGAGTGGCACCAATCCCCAGTCACTCACCAAAAAAGGGCCAATTCAATCCATGTCTCTATTAATAGCAGAAGGAGTGGAACTGAGCCCCGCTCACACACCAGGAAGTGGCTAACTCGATCCAGGCCTCTATTAATACCAGCTGGAGTGGTACTGAGTCCCACACACACCAGGAAAGAGCCAATTCAATCCCAACCCTATTAATACCAGCTGGAGTGGTACTGAGTCTCACTCACACACCAGGAAAGAGACAATTCAATTTAGGCCTCATTTAATACCAGCAGGAGTGGCACCAATCCCCACTCACTCACCAAAAAAGGGCCAATTCAATCCATGTCTCTATTAATAGCAGAAGGAGTGGAACTGAGCCCCGCTCACACACCAGGAAGTGGCTAACTTAATCCAGGCCTCTATTAATACCAGATGGAGTGGTACTGAGTCCCAATCACACACCAGGAAAGAGCCACCTCAATCCCAACCCTATTAATACCAGATGGAGTGGTACTGAGTCCCACTCACACATCAGTTAAGAGCCAATTCAATCCTGACCTCTATTAATACCAGCTGGAGTGGTACAGACTCCCACTCACACCAGGAAAGAGCCAATTCAATCCAGACCTCAATGAATACCAGCTGGAGTGGTTCTGAGTCCCAATCACACACCAGGAAAGTGCCAATTCAATCCAGGCCTACATTAATAACATTTGGAGTGGGACTGAATCCCACTGACACAACAGATAAGAGACAGCACATTCCAAACATTTATTAATACCAGCTGGAATGGTACTGAACCCCAGTCACACACCAGGAAACAGCCAATTCAATCCCAAACCTATGAATACCAGCTGGAGTGGTTCGGAGTCCCAATCACACACCAGGAAAGAGCCAATTCAATCCCGACCTCTATTAATACCAGTTGGAGTGGTACTGAGTCCCACTCACACATCAGTTAAGAGCCAATTCAATCCAGACCTCTATAATACCAGCTGGAGTGCGACTGAGCGCCAAGCACACAGCAGGAAAGGGACAGTTCATTCCACGCCTCTATTAATACCAGCTGGAGTGGCATTAACTCCCACTCACACACCAGGAAACAGCCAATTCAATCCAGACCTCTATAATACCAGCTGAAGTGCGACTGAGTCCCACACACACAGCAGGAAAGGGACAGTTCATTCCAGGCCTCTATTAATACCATCTGGAGTGGTACTGAGCCCCATTCACCCACCCAGAAAGAGCCAATCCAGTCCAGACCTCTATAATACCAGCTGGAGTGCGACTGAGCGCCAAGGACACAGCAGGAAAGGGACAGTTCATTCCACGCCTCTATTAATACCAGCTGGAGTGGCATTAACTCCCACTCACACACCAGGAAACAGCCAATTCAATCCAGACCTCTATAATACCAGCTGAAGTGCGACTGAGTCCCACACACACAGCAGGAAAGGAACAGTTCATTCTAGGCCACTATTCATACCATCTGGAGTGGAATTGACTCCCACTCACACACCAGGAAAGAGCCAATTCAATCCAGACCTCTGTAATACCAGCTGAAATGCGACTGAGTACCACACACACAGCAGGAAAGGAACAGTTCATTCTAGGCCACTATTCATACCATCTGGAGTGGAATTGGCTCCCACTCACACACCAGGAAACAGCCAATTCAATCCAGACCTCTATAATACCAGCTGGAGTGCGACTGAGTCCCACACACACAGCATGAAAGGGACAGTTCATTCCAGGCCTCTATTTAACCAGTTGGAGTGGTACTGAGCCCCACACACACACCAGAAAGAGCCAATTCAATCCAGGCCTCTATTAATACCAGCTGGAATGGTACTGAGCCCCCTCACACACAAGGAAAGAGCAACTTCCAACCAGACCTCCAATAAAAGCAGCTGGACTGGTACTGAACCCCATTCACCCACCCGGAAAGAGCGAATTCAGTCCAGACCACTTTTAATCCCAGCTGGAGTGCGACTGATTCCCACTCACACAGCAGGAAAGGGACAGTTCATTCCAGGCCACTATTCATACCATCTGGAGTGGTTCCGAGCCCCACTCACTCACCAGGAAACAGCCAATTCAATCCAGACCTCCATAATACCAGCTGGCTTGCGACGGAGTCACACTCACACAGCAGGAAAGGGACAGTTCATTCCAGGCCTCTACTATTCCCAGCTGGAGTGGTTCTGAGCCCCAGTCACACACCAGGAAACAGCCAACTCAATCCAGACCTCCATTAATACCAGCTGGAGTGGAATTAACTCCCACTCACACACCAGGAAAGAGCCAATTCAATCCAGACCTCTATTAATACCAGCAGGAATGGTACTGAGCCCCACTCAGAAACCAAAAAGAGCCAATTCAATCCAGGCCTCTCTTAATACCAGCTGGAGGGGTACTGAGTCCCACTCACAAACCAGGAAAGGGACAGTTCATTCCAGGCCTCTATTAATACTTCTGGAGTGGTACTGAGTCCCACTCACACTCCAGAAAGAGGCAATTCAATCCAGGCCTCTATTAATACCAGCTGGAGGGGTACTGAGTCCCACCCACAAACCAGGAAAGAGCCAGTTCATTCCAGACCTCTATTAATAGCAGCTGGAGTGGGACTGAGTCCCACTCACAAACCAGGAAAGAGCCAGTTCATTCCAGACCTCTATTAATACGAGCTGGAGTTGAATTATCTCCATCTCACACTCCAGAAAGAGCCAATTCAATCCTGACCTCTATAATACCAGCTGGTGTGCGTCTGAGTCCCTCTCACACGCCATGAAGGGGTCAGTTCATTCCAGACCTCTATTAATACCAGCTGCAGTGATACTGAGACCCACTCACACCCCAGGAAAGATCCAATTCAATCCAGGCCGCTATTCATACCAGCTGGAGTGATACTGAGTTCCACTCACACACCAGGACAGAGCCAAATCAATCCAAACTTCTATTAATACCAGCTGGAGTGGGACTGAGGATCACTCGGACACCAGGAAAGAGGCACATTCAATCCAGACCTCTTATTAATACCAGCTGGAGAGGTACTGAGCCCCACTCACACACCAGGGAAGAGAGAATTCAATCCAGACCTCTATTAATACCAGCTGGAGTTGTACTGAACCCCACTCACACACCAGGAAAGAGCCAATTCAATCCAGACCACTGTAATACCAGCTGGAGTGCGACTGAGACCCACTCACACAGCAAGAAAGGGACAGGTCATTCCAGGCCTCTATTAATACCAGCTGGAGTGGCATTAACTCCCACTCACACACCAGGAAACAGCCAATTCAATCCAGACCTCTATAATACCAGTTGAAGTGCGACTGAGTCCCACACACACAGCAGGAAAGGGACAGTTCATTCCTGGCCTCTATTTAACCAGTTGGAGTGGTACTGAGCCCCACACACACACACCAGAAAGAGCCAATTCAATCCAGGCCTCTATTAATACCAGTTAGAGTGGTTCTGAGCCCCACTCACACACCAGGAAAGTGCCAATTCAATCCAGACCTCTATAATACCAGCTGGAGTGCGACTGAGTCCCACTCACACAGCAGGAAAGGGACAGTTCATTCCCGGCCTCTATTAATCCCAGCTGGAGTGGTTCTGAGCCCCAGTCAAACACCAGGAAACAGCCAATTCAATCTAGGCCTCGAATAATACCAGCTGGAGTGGAGTTAACTCCCACTCACACACCAGGAAAGAGCTAATTCAATCCAGACCTCTATTAATACCATCAGGAATGGCACTGAGCCCCACTTACACACCAGAAAGAGCCAATTCAACACAGGCCTCTATTAATACCAGCTGGAGGGGTACTGAGTCCCATTCACAAACCAGGAAAGGGGCAGTTCATTCCAGGCCTCTATTAATACCATCTGGAGTGGTACTGAGTCCCACTCACACACCAGAAGGAGGCAATTCAATCCAGGCCTCTATTAATACCAGCTGCAGTGGTACTGATCCCGACTCACACACCAGGAAAGAGCCAATTCAATCCAGATCTCTATTAATAGCAGCTGGAATGGTACTGAGTCCCACTCAGACACCAGAAAGAGCCAATTCAATCCAGGGTTCTATGAATACCAGCTGGAGTGGAACTGAGTCCCACTCACACACAAGGAAAGAGCCAATTCAATCCAGGCCTCTATTCATACCAGCTGGAGTGGAATTAACTCCCACTCACACACCATGAAAGAGCCAGTTCAATCCAGACATCTATTATACCAGCTGAAGTGCGACTGAGTCCCACTCACACACCAGGAAAGAGAGAATTCAATCCAGGCCTCTATTAATACCAGCTGGAGTGGTTCTGATTCCCACTCACACACCAGGAAAGAGCCAATTGAAACCAGACCGCTATAGATACCAGCTGGAGTGGTACAGATCCCCACTCACTCCCCAGCAAAGAGCCAATTCAATCCACGCCTCTATTAATACCAGCTGGAGTGGTACTGAGTCCCACTCACACAACAGGAAAGAGCCAATTCAATACAGATCTCTATTAATACCAGTTGGAGTGGCATGAGCCCCACTCACACACCAGGAAAGGGCAAAATCAATCCAGGCTAATTTAATACCAGCTGGAGTGGTACTGAGTCTCAGTCACACACCAGGAAACAACCAATTCAATCCAGACATCTATTAAAACCAGCTGGAGTGGTACTGAGCCCCACTCACACACCAGGAAAGAGACAATTCAATGCAGGCCTCTGTTAATAACATTTGGTGTGGTACTGAGCCCCACTCACACACCAGGAAAGAGACAATTCAATCCAGGCCTCTATTCATACCAGCTGGAGTGGTACTGAGTCCGACTCACACAACAGAAAAGAGCCAATTCAATTCTGGCCTCTATTAATACCAGCTGGAGTGGTACTGAGTCCCAATCACACACCAGAAGAGAACCAATTCAATGCAGGCCTCTATTAATAACATTTGGAGTGGGACTGAATCCCACTCACACAGCAGAGAAGAGACAGTTCATTCCAGGACTCTATTAACACCGGGTGTTCTGGCACTGTGTCCCACTCACACAGCAGAAAGAGCCAAATCATTCTAGGCCTCTATTAATACCAGCTGGAGTGATACTGATTCTCACGGAAGCACCAGGAAAGTGACAATTCCATCCAGACCTCTATTAATACCAGCTGGAGTGATATTGATTCTCACGGACACACCAGGAAAGAGACCATTCCATCCAGACCTCTAATAATACCAGCAGGATGGTACTGAGCCCCCCTCAGGCACCAGCAAGAGCCAATTCAATCCAAGCCTCTATTAATACCAGCTGGAGTGGTACTGAGACCCACTCACACACCAGGAAAGAGCCAATTCAATCCAGACCTCTATTAATAGCAGCTGGAATGGTACTGAGTCCCACTCAGACACCAGGAAAGAGACAATTCAATTCAGGCCTCTTTTAATACCAGCAGGAGTGGCACTAATCCCCAATCACTCACCAAAAAAGAGCCAATTCAATCCATGTCTCTATTAATAGCAGAAGGAGTGGAACTGAGCCCCGCTCACACACCAGGAAGTGGCTAACTCAATCCAGGCCTCTATTAATACCAGCTGGAGTGGTACTGAGTCCCAATCACACACCAGGAAAGAGCCAATTCAATCCCAACCCTATTAATACCAGCTGGAGTGGTACTGAGTCCCACTCACAAACCAGGAAAGAGCCAATTCAATCCAGACCTCTATAATACCAGCTGGAGTGGTACTGATACTCACGGACGCACCAGGAAAGAGACAATTCCATCCAGACCTCTATTAATACCAGCTGGAGTGATACTGATTCTCAAGGACACACCAGGAAAGAGACCATTCCATCCAGACCTCTAATAATACCAGCAGGATGGTACTGAGCCCCCCTCAGGCACCAGCAAGAGCCAATTCAATCCAAGCCTCTATTAATACCAGCTGGAGTGGTACTGAGTCCCACACACACACTAAAAAGAGCCAATTCAATCCAGACCTCTTTTAATAGCAGCTGGAATGGTTCTGATTCACACTCACACCAGGAAAGAGCAAATTCAACCAGATCTCTATTAATACCAGCTGGAGTGGTACGGAACCCCACTCACTCCCCAGCAAAGAGCCAATTCATTCCAAACATCTATTAATACCAGCTGGAATGGTATTGAGCCCCACTCACACACCAGGAAACAGCCAATTCAATCCCAACCCTATTAATACCAGCTGGAGTGGTTCGGAGTCCCAATCACACACCAGGAAAGAGCCAATTCAATCCCGACCTCTATTAATACCAGCTGGAGTGGTACTGAGTCCCACTCACACATCAGTTAAGAGCCAATTCAATCCAGACCTCTATAATACCAGCTGGAGTGCGACTGAGCGCCACGCACACAGCAGGAAAGGGACAGTTCATTCCAGGCCTCTATTAATACCATCTGGAGTGGTACTGAGCCCCATTCACCGACCATGAAAGAGCCAATCCAGTCCAGACCTCTATAATACCAGCTGAAGTGCGACTGAGTCCCACACACACAGCAAGAAAGGGACAGTTCATTCTCGGACACTATTCATACCATCTGGAGTGGAATTAACTCCCACTCACACACCAGGAAAGAGCCAATTCAATCCAGACCTCTATAATACCAGCTGGAGAGGTACTGAGTCTCACTCACACACCAGGAAAGAGACAATTCAATTCAGGCCTCTATTAATACCAGCTGGAGTGGTACTGAGTCTCACTCACACACCAGGAAAGAGCCAATTCAATCTAGGCCTCTATTAATACCAGCTGGAGTGGTACTGAGTCTCACTCACACACCAGGAAAGAGACAATTCAATTTAGGCCTCATTTAATACCAGCAGGCGTGGCACCAATCCCCACTCACTCACCAAAAAAGGGCCAATTCAATCCATGTCTCTATTAATAGCAGAAGGAGTGGAACTGAGCCCCGCTCACACACCAGGAAGTGGCTAACTCAATCCAGGCCTCTATTAATACCAGCTGGAGTGGTACTGAGTCCCAATCACACACCAGGAAAGAGCCAATTCAATCCCAACCCTATTAATACCAGCTGGAGTGGTACTGAGTCCCACTCACAAACCAGTTAAGAGCCAATTCAATCCAGGCCTCTATTAATACCAGCTGGAGTGGGACTGAGTCTCACTCACACACCAGTTAAGAGCCAATTCAATCCCGACCTCTATTAATACCAGCTGGAGTGGGACTGAGTCCCACTCACAGATCAGTTAAGAGCCAATTCAATCCAGGCCTCTATTAATACCAGCTGAAGTGGTACAGACTCCCACTCACACACCAGGAAAGCGCCAATTCAATCGAGGCCTCTATGAATACCAGCTGGAGTGGTTCGGAGTCCCAATCACAAAGCAGGAAAGAGCCAATTCAATCCCAACCCTATTAATACCAGCTGGAGTGGTACGGAGTCCCACTCACACACCAGTTAAGAGCCAATTCAATCCCGACCTCTATTAATACCAGATGGAGTGGTACTGAGTCCCACTCACAGATCAGTTAAGAGCCAATTCAATCCCGACCTCTATTAATACCAGCTGGAGTGGTACGGAGTCCCACTCACACACCAGTTAAGAGCCAATTCAATCCCGACCTCTATTAATACCAGATGGAGTGGTACTGAGTCCCACTCACAGATCAGTTAAGAGCCAATTCAATCCCGACCTCTATTAATACCAGCTGGAGTGGTACGGAGTCCCACTCACACACCAGTTAAGAGCCAATTCAATCCAGGCCTCTATTAATACCAGATGGAGTGGTACTGAGTCCCACTCACACACCAGTTAAGAGCCAATTCAATCCCGACCTCTATTAATAACATTTGGAGTGGGACTGAATCCCACTTACACAACAGATAAGAGACAGCTCATTCCAAACATCTATAAATGTCAGCTGGAATGGTATTGAGCCCCAGTCACACACCAGGAAACAGCCAATTCAGTCCAGACCTCTTTTAATCCCAGCTGAAGTGGTTCTGAGCCCCAGTCACACACCAGAAAACAGCCAATTCAATCCCAACCCTATGAATACCAGCTGGAGTGGTTCGGAGTCCCACTCACACATCAGTTAAGAGCCAATTCAATCCAGACCTCTATAATACCAGCTGGAGTGCGACTGAGCGCAAGCACACAGCAGGAAAGGGACAGTTCATTCCAGACCACTATTCATACCATCTGGAGTGGAATTAACTCCCACTCACACACCAGGAAACAGCCAATTCAATCCAGACCTCTATAAAACCAGCTGAAGTGAGACTGAGTCCCACACACACAGCAGGAAAGGAACAGTTCATTCTAGGCCACTATTCATACCATCTGGAGTGGAATTGACTCCCACTCACACACCAGGACGGAGCCAATTCAATCCAGACCTCTATAATACCAGCTGAAGTGCGACTGAGTCCCAGACACACAGCAGGAAAGGGACAGTTCATTCCAGGCCTCTATTAATACCAGTTGTAATGGTACTGAGCCCCACACAGAGACCAGAAAGAGCCAATTCAATCCAGGCCTCTATTAATACCAGCTGGAATGGTACTGAGCCCCCTCACACACCAGTAAAGTGCAACTTCCTACCAGACCTCCATGAAAAGCAGCTGGACTGGTACTGAACCACATTCACTCACCCGGAAAGAGCGAATTCATTCCAGACCTCTTTCAATCCCAGCTGGAGTGGTTCTGAGCCCCACTCACACACCAGGAAAGTGCCAATTCAATACAGACCTCTATAATACCAGCTGCAGTGCGACTGAGTCCCACTCACACAGCAGGAAAGGGACAGTTCATTCCAGGCTTCTATTAATCCCAGCTGGAGTGGTTCTGAGCCCCAGTCACACACCAGGAAACGGCCAATTCAATCTAGGCCTCTATTAATACCAGCTGGAGTGGAATTAACTCCCACTCGCACACCAGGAAATAGCCGATTCAATCCAGACCTCTATTAATACCAGCTGGAGTGGTACTGAGTCCCACTCACAAACCAGGAAAGAGCCAACTCAATTCAGGCCTCTATTAATACTAGCTGGAGTGGAATTAACTCCATCACACACACCAGAAACAGCCAATTCAATCCTGACCTCTATAATACCAGCTGGTGTGCGTCTAAGTCCCACTCACACGCCATGAAGGGATCAGTTCATTGCAGGCCTCTATTAATACTAGCTGGAGTGGTACTGAGTCCCACTCACAAACCAGGAAAGAGCCAATTCAATCCAGGCCGCTATTCATACCAGCTGGAGTAATACTGAGTTCCACTCACAAACCAGGACAGAGCCAAATCAATCCAAACTTCTATTAATACCAGCTGGAGTGGGACTGAGGATCACTCAGACACCAGGAAAGAGGCCCATTCAATCCAGACCTCTTAATACCAGCTGGAGAGGTACTGAGCCCCACTGACACACCAGGGAAGAGAGAATTCAATCCAGACCTTTATTCATACCAGCTGGAGTTGTACTGAACCCCACTCACCCACCAGAAAAGAGCCAATTGAATCCAGACCACTAATTAATACCAGCTGGAGTGGTACTGAGCCCCACTCACGCACCAGGAAAGAACCAATTCAATCCAGACCTCTATTAATACCAGCTGGAGTGCGACTGAGTCCCACTCACACAGCAGGAAAGGGACAGTTCATTCCAGGCCTCTATTAATACAAGCTGGAGTTGAACTGATCCCCACTCACATCAGGAAAGTGCCAATTCGATCCAGACCTCCATTAATAGCAGCTGGAGTGGTACTGAGTCCCACTCACACACCAGGAAAGAGCCAATTCAATCCAGACCTCTGTAATACCAGCTGGAGTGCGACTGAGTCCCACTCACACAGCAGGAAAGGGACAGTTCATTCCAGGCCTCTATTAATACCAGCTGGAGTTGAACTGATCCCCACTCACACACCAGGAAAGTGCCAATTCGATCCAGACCTCCATTAATAGCAGCTGGAGTTGTACTCAAAGAACAAAGAACAAAGACAATTACAGCACAGGAACAGGCCCTTCGGCCCTCCAAGCCTGCGCCGATCCAGATCCTCTATCTAAACATGTCACCTATTTTCTAAGGGTCTGTATCTCTTTGCTTCCTGCCCATTCATGTATCTGTCTCGATACATCTTAAAAGACGCCATCGTGCCCGCATCTACCACCTCCGCTGGCAACGCGTTCCAGGCACCCACCACCCTCTGCGTAAAGAACTTTCCACGCATATCCCCCCTAAACTTTTCCCCTTTCACTTTGAACTCGTGTCCTCCAGTGATTGAATCCCCCACTCTGGGAAAAAGCCTCTTGCTATCCACCCTGTCTATACCTCTCATGATTGTGTACACTTTAATCAGGTCCCCCCCCTCAACCTCCGTCTTTCTAATGAAAATAATCCTAATCTACTCAACCTCTCTTCATAGCTAGCGCCCTCCATACCAGGCAACATCCTGGTGAACCTCCTCTGCACCCTCTCCAAAGCATCCACATCATTTTGGTAATGTGGCGACCAGAACTGCACGCAGTATTCCAAATGTGGCCGAACCAAAGTCCTATACAACTGTAACATGACCTGCCAACTCTTGTACTCAATGCCCCGTCCGATGAAGGAAAGCATGCCGTATGCCTTCTTGACCACTCTATTTACCTGCGTTGCCACCTTCAGGGAACAGTGGACCTGAACACCCAAATCTCTCTGGACATCAATTTTCCCCAGGACTTTTCCATTTACTGTATAGTTCACTCTTGAATTGGATCTTCCAAAATGCATCACCTCGCATTTGCCCTGATTGAACTCCATCTGCCATTTCTCTGCCCAACTCTCCAATCTATCTATATTCTGCTGTATTCTCTGACAGTCCCCTTCACTATCTGCTACTCCACCAATCTTAGTGTCGTCAGCAAACTTGCTAATCAGACCACCTATACTTTCCTCCAAATCATTTATGTATATCACAAACAACAGTGGTCCCAGCACGGATCCCTGTGGAACACCACTGGTCACACGTCTCTATTTTGTGAAACTCCCTTCCACTGCTACTCTCTGTCACCTGTTGCCCAGCCAGTTCTTTATCCATCTAGCTAGTACACCTTGGACCCCATGCGCCTTCACTTTCTTCATCAGCCTGCCATGGGGAACCTTATCAAACGCCTTACTGAAGTCCTTGTATATGACATCGACAGCCCTTCCCTCATCAATCAACTTTGCCACTTCCTCAAAGAATTCTATTAAGTTGGTAAGACATGACCTTCCCTGCACAAAACCATGTTGCCTATCACTGATAAGCCCATTTTCTTCCAAATGGGAATAGATCCTATCCCTCAGTATCTTCTCCAGCAGCTTCCCTACCACTGACGTCAGGCTCACCGGTCTATAATTACCTGGATTATCCCTGCTACCCTTCTTAAACAAGGGGACAACATTAGCAATTCTCCAGTCCTCCGGGACCTCACCCGTGTTTAAGGATGCTGCAAAGATATCTGTTAAGGCCCCAGCTATTTCCTCTCTCGCTTCCCTCAGTAACCTGGGATAGATCCCATCCGGACCTGGGGACTTGTCCACCTTAATGCCCTTTAGAATACCCAACACTTTCTCCCTCCTTATGCCGACTTGACCGAGAGTAATCAAACATCTGTTCCTAACTTCAACATCCGTCATGTCCCTCTCCTCGGTGAATACCGATGCAAAGTACTCGTTTAGAATCTCACCCATTTTCTCTGAGTCCAAGCATAACATTCCTTCTTTGTCCTTTAGTGGGCCAATCCTTTCTCTAGTTACCCTCTTTCTCCTTATATATGAATAAAATGCTTTGGGATTTTCCTTAACCCTGCTTGCTAAAGATATTTCATGACCCCTTTTAGCCCTCTTAATTCCTCATTTCAGATTGGTCCTACATTCCCGATATTCTTTCCAAGCTTCGTCTTTCATCAGCCGCCTAGACCTTATGTATGCTTCCTTTTTCCTCTTAGCTAGTTTCACAATTTCACCTGTCATCCATGGTTCCCTAATCTTGCCATTTCTATCCCTCATTTTCACAGGAACATGTCTCTCCTGCACGCTAATCAACCTCTCTTTAAAAGCCTCCCACATATCACATGTGGATTTACCTTCAAACAGCTGCTCCCAATCTACATTCCCCAGCTCCTGCCGAATTTTGGTATAGTTGGCCTTCCCCCAATTTAGCACTCTTCCTTTAGGACCACTCTCGTCTTTTTCCATGAGTATTTTAAAGCTTACGGAATTGTGATCACTATTCCCAAAGTAGTCCCCTACTGAAACTTCAACAACCTGGCCGGGCTCATTCCCCAACACCAGGTCCAGTATGGCCCCTTCCCGAGTTGGACTATTTACATACTGCTCTAGAAAACCCTCTGGATGCTCCTTACAAATTCTGCTCCATCGAGACCTCTAACACTGTGAATCCCAGTCAATGTTGGGAAAATTAAAATCTCCTATCACCACCACCCTGTTGCTCCTACATCTTTCCATAATCTGTTTACATATTTGTACCTCTATCTCACGCTCCCTGTTGGGAGGCCTGTAGTAAAGCCCCAACATTGTTACCGCACCCTTCCTATTTCTGAGTTTTGTCCATATTGCCTCACTGCTCGAGTCCTCCATAGTGCCATCCTTCAGCACAGCTGTGATATCCTCTTTGACCAGTAATGGAACTCATCCACCCCTTTTACCTCCCTCTCTATCCCGCCTGAAGCATCGATATCCTGGGATATTTAGTTGCCAATCATGCCCTTCCCTCAACCAAGTCTCAGTAATAGCAATAACATCATACTCCCGGGTACTAATCAAAGCCCTACGTTTATCTGCCTTACCTACTACACTTCTTACATTAAAACAAATGCACCTCAGACCACCAGTCCCTTTACATTCATCATCTGCTTCCTGCCTGCTCTTCCCCTTAGTCACACTCACACACCAGGAAACAGCCAATTCAATCCAGACCTCTATTCATACCAGCTGGAGTGCGACTGAGTCCCACACACACAGCAGGAAAGGGACAGTTCATTCCAGGCCTCTATTTAACCAGTTGGAGTGGTCCTGAGCCCCACACAATCACACCAGAAAGAGCCAATTCAATCCAGGCCTCTGTTAATACCAGCTGGAATGGTACTGAGCCCCCTCACACACCAGGAAAGAGCAAATTCAATCCAGAACTCCAAGAAAAGCAGCTGGACTGGTACTGAACCCCATTCACATACCCGGAAAGAGCGAATTCCGTCCAGACCTCTTTTAATCCCAGCTGGAGTGGTTCTGAGCCCCACTCACACACCAGGAAAGTGCCAATTCAATCCAGACCTCAATAATACAAGCTGCAGTGCGACTGAGTCCCATTCACACAGCAGGAAAGGGACCGTTCATTCCAGGCTTCTATTAATACCAGCTGGAGTGGTTATGAGCCCTAGTCACACACCAGGAAACGGCTAATTCAATCTAGGCCTCTATAAATACCAGCTGGAATGGAATTCACCCCCACTCACACACCAGGAAAGCGCCAATTCAATCCAGACCTCTATTAATACCAGCAGGAATGGTTCTGAGCCCCACGCAGACACCAGAAAGAGCCAATACAATCCAGGCCTCTATTAATACTAGCTGGAGGGGTACTGAGTCCCAGTCACAAACCAGGAAAGGGCAGTTCATTCCAGGCCTCTATTAATACCATTTGGAGTGGTACTGAGACCCACTCACACACCAGAAAGAGGCAATTCAATCTGGGCCTCTATTAATACCAGCTGGAGTGGTACTGAGTCCCACTCACAAACCAGGAAAGAGCCAATTCAATTCAGGCCTCCATTAATACCAGCTGGAGTGGTACTGAGTCCCACTCTCAAACCAGGAAAGAGCCAATTCAATTCAGGCCTCTATTAATACTAGCTGGAGAGGTACTGAGTCCCACTCTCAAACCAGGAAAGAGCCAATTCAATTCAGGACTCTATTAATACTAGCTGGAGTGGTACTGAGTCCCACTCTCAAACCAGGAAACAGCCAATTCAATTCAGGCCTCTATTAATACTAGCTGGAGAGGTACTGAGTCCCACTCTCAAACCAGGAAACAGCCAATTCAATCCAGACCTCTATTCATACCAGCTGGAGTGCGACTGAGTCCCACTCACGCACAAGGAAAGAGGCAATTCAATCCAGACATCTATAATACTAGCTGAAGTGCGACTGAGTCCCACTCACACAGCAGGAAAAGAACAGTTCATTCCAGGCCTCTATTAATACCAGTTGGAGTGGTACTGAGCCACACACACACACCAGAAAGAGCCAATTCAATCCAGGCCTCTATTAATACCAGCTGGAGTGGTACAGATCCCCACTCACACACCAGGAAAGTGCCAATTCAATCCAGACCTCTATTCATACCAGCTGGAGTGGTTCTGAGTCCCACTCACTCACCAGGAAAGAGCCAATTCAATCCAGACCTCTATTAATACCAGCTGGAGTGGTACAGATCCCCACTCACTCCCCAGGAAAGAACCAATTCAATCCAGACCTCTATTAATACCAGCTGGAGTGGTACAGAGTCTCACGCACACACCAGGAAAGAGTCAATTCCATCCAGGCCTATATTAATACCAGCAGGATTGGTACTGAGCCCCACTCAGACACCAGAAAGAGCCAATACTATCCAGGCCGCTATCAATACCAGCTGGAGTTGTACCGAGCCCCACTCACACACCAGGAAAGAGACAATTCAATGCAGGCCTCTATTAATAACATTTGGAGTGGTGCTGAGTCCCCCTCAAACAGCAGAGAAGAGACAGTTCATTCCATGACTCTTTTAACACCGGGTGTACTGGCACTGTGTCCCACTCACACACCAGGAAAGAGCCAATTCAATCCAAACCTCTGTTAATACCAGCTGGAGAGGTACTGAGTCTCACTCAAACACCATGAAAGAGCCAATTCAATCCAAACCTCTTTTAATACCAGCTGGAGTCGTACTGAGCACCACTCACACTCCAGGAAAGAGCCAATTCAATCCAGGCATCTATTCATACCAGCTGGAGTGGTCCTGAGTCCCACTCACACAACAGTAAAGCGCCAATTCATTGCAGGCCTCTATTAGTAACATTTGGAGTGGGACTGAGTCCCACGCACACAGCTGAGAAGAGACAGTTCATTCCAGGACTCTATTAACCCCGGGTGATCTGGCACTGTGTCCCACTCACACACCAGGAAAGGGACATTTCATTCCAAACATCAATTAATACCAGCTGGAGTGGTACTGAGCACCACTCACACACCAGAAGGAGCCAATTCATTCCAGGCCTCTATTAATAGCAGCTGGAATGGTACTGATTCTCACGGACACACCAGGAAATAGACAATTCCATCCAGACCTCTATTAATACCAGCAGGATGGTACTGAGCCCCCCTCAGGAACCAGCAGCAACCAATTCAATCCAGGCCGCTATTAATACCAGCTGGAGTGGTACTGAGTCCCACTCACACACCAAAAAGAGCCAATTCAATCCAGACCTCTTTTCATACCAGCTGGAGTGGTACTGAGCCCCAATCACACACCCGGAAAGAGCCAATTCAATGCAGGCCTCTATTAGTAACATTTGGAGTGGGACTGAAGCCCACTCACACAGCAGAGAAGAGACAGTTCATTCCTGGACTCTATTAACCCCGGGTGATCTGTCACTGTGTCCCACTCACACACCAGGAAAGGGACAGTTCATTCCAAACATCTATTAATACCAGCTGGAGTGGTACTGAGCCGCCCCACTCACCCACCAGGAAAGAGCCAATTCTACCCAGACCACTATTAATAACAGATGGGGTGGTACTGAACCCCACTCACCCACCACGAATGAGCCAATTCTACCCAGACCACTAATCGAATTTAGAATTAGAACATTACAACGCAGTACAGGCCCTTCGGCCCTCGATGTTGCGCCGACCTGTGAAACCATCTGACCTACACTATTCCATTTTCATCCATATGTCTATCCAATGTCCACTTAAATGCCCTAAACGTTGGCGGATCTACTACTGCTGCAGGCAGGGCTTTCCACGCCCTTACTACTCTCTGAGTAAAGAAACTACCTCTCACATCTGTCCTATATCTATCACCCCTCAACTTGAAGCTATGTCCCCTTGCGTTTGCCATCACCATCCGAGGAAAAGGACTCTCACTATCCACCCGATCTAACCCTCTGATTATCTTATATGTCTCTATTAAGTCACCTCTCCCCCTCCTCTCCAACGAAAACAACCTCAAGTCCCTCAGCCTTTCCTCGTAAGACCTTCCCTCCATACCAGGCAACATCCTAGTAAATCTCCTCTGCACCCTTTCCAAAGCTTCCACTTCCTTCCTATAATGCGGTGACCAGAACTGCACGCAATACTCCAGGTGCGGTCTCACCAGAGTTTTGTACAGCTGCAGCATGACCTCGTGGCTCCGAAACGCGACCCCCCTACTAATAAAAGCTAACACACCATATGCCTTCTTAACAGCCCTATTAACCTGGGGAGCAACCTTCAGGAATTTATGCACATGGACACCAAGATCTCTCTGTTCATCTACACTCCCAAGAATCTTCCCATTAGCCCAGTACTCTGCATTCCTGTTACTCCTTCCAAAGTGAATCACCTCGCACTTTTCCGCATTAAACTCCATTTGCCATCTCTCAGCCCAGCAATGCAGCCTATCTATGTCCCTCTGTAACCTACAACATCCTTTGGCACTATCCACAACTCCACAGACCTTAGTGTCATCTGCAAATTTACTAACCCACCCTTCTACACCCTCTTCCAGGTCATTTATAAAAATGACAAACAGCAGTGGCCCCAAAACAGATCCTTGCGGTACACCACTAGTAACTAAACTCCAGGATGAACATTTGCCATCAACCACCACCCTCTGTCTTCTTTCAGCTAGCCAATTTCTGATCCAAAGCTCTAAATCACCTTCAACCCCATACTTCCGTATTTTCTGCAATCGCCTACCGTGGGGAACCTTATCAAACGCCTTACTGAAATCCATATACACCACATCCACGGCTTTACCCTCATCCACCTGTTTGGTCACCTTCTCGAAAAACTCAATAAGGTTTGTGAGGCACGACCTACCCTTCACAAAACCGTGCTGACTATCTCTAATGTACTTATTCTTTTCAAGATGATTATAAATCCTGTCTCTTGTGGCGAGTCGAAGAGACTTAGTAGTTGGCAGGAAAAAAGACAGAGGCGCAAGGGGAGAGCCAACTGTGCAACAGCCCCAACAAACAAATTTCTCTGCAGCACCTGTGGAAGAGCCTGTCACTCCAGAATTGGCCTTTATAGCCACTCCAGGCGCTGCTTCACAAACCACTGACCACCTCCAGGCGCGTATCCATTGTCTCTCGAGATAAGGAGGCCCAAAAGAAAAAGAAAAGAAACTTATTCTTTTCAAGATGATTATAAATCCTGTCTCTTATAACCTTTTCCAACATTTTACCCACAACCGAAGTAAGGCTCACAGGTCTATAATTACCAGGGCTGTCTCTACTCCCCTTCTTGAACAAGGGGACAACATTTGCTATCCTCCAGTCTTCCGGCACTATTCCTGTCGACAATGACGACATAAAGATCAAGGACAAAGGCTCTGCAATCTCCTCCCTAGCTTCCCTGAGAATCCTAGGATAAATCCCATCTGGCCCAGGGGACTTATCTATTTTCACACTTTCCAAAATTGCTAACACCTCCTCCATGTGAACCTCAATCCCATCTAGCCTAGTAGCCTGAATCTCAGTATTCTCAACAACATTTTCTTTCTCTACTGTATATACTGACGCAAAATATTCATTTAACACTTCCCCTATCTCCTCTGATTCCACACACAACTTCCCACTACTATCCTTGATTGGCCCTAATCTAACTCTAGTCATTCTTTTATTCCTGATATACCTATAGAAAGCCTTAGGGTTTTCCCTGATCCTATCCGCCAATGACTTCTCGTGTCCTCTCCTTGCTCTTCTTAGCTCTCCCTTTAGATCCTTCCTGGCTAGCTTGTAACTCTCAAGCGCCCTAACTGAGCCTTCACGTCTCATCCTAACATAAGCCTTCTTCTTCCTCTTGATAAGCGCTTCAACTTCTTCAGTAAACCACGGCTCCCTCGCTCGACAACTTCCTCCCTGCCTCACAGGTACATACTTATCAAGGACACACAGTAGCTGCTCCTTGAATAAGCTCCACATTTCGATTGTTCCCATCCCCTGCAGTTTCCTTCCCCATCCTACGCATCCTAAATCCTGCCTAATCGCATCATAATTTCCTTTCCCCCCGCTATAATTTTTGCCCTGCGGTATATACCTGTCCCTGCCCATCGCTAAGGTAAACCTAACCGAATTGTGATCACTATCACCAAAGTGCTCACCTACATCTAAATCTCACACCTGGCCGGGTTCATTTCCCAGTACCAAATCCAATGTGGCATCGCCCCTGTTTGGCCTGTCTACATACTTTGTCAGAAAACCCTCCTGCACACACTGGACAAAAACTGACCTATCTAAAGTACTTAATAAAAGCTGGAGTGGTACTGAGTCCCACTCACACACCAGGAAAGAGCCAATTCAATCCAACATTGTGACGAAGGGGAGTTGGAGTGAGGAGTGGAGAGTGGGGGAGGGCAGTGGGGGAGGGGAGTGGGGGATGGGAGAGGAGGGGAGTGGGGAGGGGAGTGGGGAGGGGAGTGGGGGAACGAAGTGGGAAGAGGAGTGGAGAGGGGAGTGGAGGTGAGAGGGGAGGGGAGTGTGTGAGGGGTGAGGAATAGGGGAAATGGAAGTGGAGTGGGGGTGAGGAGGGGAGTGGAGGGGAGAGGTCGAGGTAAGTGGAGGAGGGGTGAGGGATAGGGGAGTGAAAAGTGGAGTGATGAAAGGAGTGGGGGAGGGGTGTACGGGAGTGGAGATTGGGGGACGAGAGTGGAGAGTGGGAAGTGGTGGAATTGAGTCGGGAGTGGGGAGTGGGGGAGGGGAGTGGAGAGGAAGCGTAGTGGGGGAGGAGAGAGGAGGCAAGTGTGGGAGGGGAGGGGAGAGGAGGCGAGTGGGAGAGGGGAGGGGAGAGGAGGCGTGTGGGGGAGGGGAGGGGAGAGGAGGCGTAGTGGGGGAGGAGAGAGGAGGCAAGTGTGGGAGGGGAGGGGAGAGGAGGCGAGTGGGAGAGGGGAGGGGAGAGGAGGCGTGTGGGGGAGGGGAGGGGAGAGGAGGCAAGTGGGGGAGGGGGGAGAGTTGTGGAGTGGGGGAGGGGAGGGGAGAGTTGTGGAGTGGGAGGAGAGAGGGGGAGTGGGAGGGCTTTGGGGGAGGGGTGTGGGACATGCGGGAGGTCAGTTGGGAGTGGAAGAGTGGAGGAGGGGAGTAGAGGAGGGGAGTGGGGAGTGGGGAGTGAGAGGGGTGGGGGAATTGGGAGTTGGGGAGGGGAGTTGGAGTGTGTTGTATGTGAGTGGGGAGTGAGGACTGGGGATTGGAGGAGGTGAGTGGGGAGTTGGGGAGGGGAGTGGGGGAGTGGAGTGGGGGAAGGGAGTGGGGGAAGGGAGTGGGGGAAGGGAGTGGGGGAAGGGAGTGGGGGAATGGAGTGGGGAGTGAGGAGGGGGAGTGGGGGAGGGGCGTGGAGAGTGCGGGAGGGGAGTGAGGAGGAGGAGTGGGGGTGGGAGAGTGGGAATGTGACTTGGGAAGGGAGTGAGGATGGGGAGTGGGGGTGGGGAGTGGGGAGGTGAGTTGGGAGCGCAGGAGTGAGAGTGGGGAAAGGATTGTGTGTGGGTGTGGTTGTGGGGAGAGGTAAGGAGGGCAATGAGGAGTGGGGGTGGGAAGTGGGGGAGGGGGGTGGGGGAGAGGAGTGGAGAGTGGGAGAGGGGAGTGGTGGACGGGAGTTTACAGTGGGATAGGGGAGTGGGGAGTGGGGGAAATTGAGTCTGGAGTGGAGAGTGGGGGAGGGAAGTGGGTAGTGGAGAATGGGGGAGTGGAGTGAGGACTGGGGGAGGGGAGTGGGGAGTGGGGGAGTGGAGTGGGGAGTGAGGAGTGGGGTGTGCAGGAGCGTTGCGGGGGGTGGGGGTGGGGATGGGTGATGGGAGTGGGGAGTGGGGTAGGGGAGTGATACATCGGGGAGGGAATATGGAGTGGGGAGTGGGTGTGGGGGTGGGATGTGGGGGAGGGGAGTGGTGAGTGGGTGACATGAATGAGGAGTAGGGAGGGGAGTGTGGAGTTGGAAGTGGAGTTGGGAGTGAGGAGTGGGCAGTGGGGTAGTGGGGCGTGATGTGGGGAGAGAGGAGTGGGGGTTGATGGAGTGGGGAGTGTAGTGAGGAGTGGGGAGTGGGGTTGGGGAAGGGATGGTTGAGAGGGGAGTGTGTGAGGGGAGTGGAGAGTGAGGAGTAGATGGGGAGTGAGTAGTGGGCAGTGGGGGAGTGGGGAATGGTGTGGGGAGTGAGGAGCAGTGAGTGGATTGGGGAGTGAGGAGTGGGGAGTGAGGAGTGGGGAGTGGGGAGTTGGGAGTGGGGAGTTGAGTGGGGAGTGAGAAGTGGGGAGTGAGAAGTGGGGAGTGAGAAGTGGGGAGTGGGGGAGTGGAGTGAGAAGTGGGTAGTAGGGAGTGGGGGAGTGGAGAGGGGAGTGAGGAGTGGGGTGTGGGGGAGGGGAGTTGGGAGTGGGGGAGGGGAGTGGGGAGTGGGTGAGGGGAGTGGGGTTTGTGGGAGGGGAGTGAGGAGTGGGGGAGGGGAGTGAGCAGTGCGGGAGGGGATTGGGGATTGAGTAGTTGGGGAGGGGAGTGGTAAGTCGGTGAGGGGAGTGGGGGAGGGGAGTGAGGAGTGGGGAGTGGAGTGGTGAGTGAGGAGTGGAGAGTGGGGGAGAGGTGAGTGGGGGAGTGGGGAGTGAGGAGTCGGGGAGTGGGGAGTGAGGAGTCGGGGAGTCGGGAGTGGAGTGGGGAGTGAGGAGTGGGTGAGTGGGGGAGTGGGGAGGTGGTGGGGTGTGTAGGAGTGGAGTGATAGAGGGGCAGGGCCTTGTCGGGGAGTGGGAGTGCGGGGGGTAGTGGGGGAGAGGAGTAAGGGAGGGTAGTGGGGAGGATAGTGGGGGAGGGTAGAGGGGAGTGGGGGAGTGGAGGGGGAGGTGAGGGGAATGGAGAGTGAGGACAGGGGAGTGAGGAGTGGGGAGTGGGGGAGGGGAGTGTGGAGTGCGGGAAGGGAGTGGGGAGGGAGAGGGGGTGAGGAGTTAGGGAGGATAGTGAGGGAGGAGAGTGAGGGGTGCGGTGTTGAGGAGGGTAGTGCGGAGTGAGGAGTGGGGTAGGGATGAGCGGATTGTGGGAGAGGAGTGGGGGAGGGTGGTGGGGAGGGGAGTGGGGGAGGGGAGTGAGGGAGGGGGAGTTGTGGAGGGGAGTGGGGGAGATGGAGTGGGCGAGGCAGATAGACAAGTGGGGGAGGGGAGTGGAGAGTGAGGAGTGGGGGAGGGGTGAGCGGAGTAGGTGAGGGGTGTGGATGAGGGGAGTGGGGAGGGAAGTGAAGGATGGAAGTGAGGGACGAGAGTTGAGAAGTGGAGTGGGGGAGGGGAGTGCGGTAGTGGAGCGGGGAGTGAGGGAGGGGAGGGTGATGTGAGTGGGGGAGGGGCAGTGGGATTCGGGGATGGGAGTGGGGAAGGAGAAGGAGTGTGAGGGGGAGAAGGAGGTGAGTGGGAAGTGTATGGTAGGGGAGAGTGGTGTTGGGAGTGGAGTGGAGGATGGGAGTGAGGGAGGAGAGTGGGGGAGTGGTGAATCGGAATAAAGGAGGGGGAGGGGGAGCGGTGTGGGTGAGGGTAATAGGGGACATAAGTGTGGGAGGGGAGTGGGGGAGGGGAGAGGGGGAGGGGAAGGGGAGTGGGAGACGGGAGGGGAGGAGGGAGGGGTGCGGGGAGCGGAATGGGGGTGGGCAGTGGGGGAGGGGAGTGGGGAGGGGAGTGGGGGAGGGTAGTGGAGGTTGGGGGTAGGGGAAGGGAGGCAGAAGAGGAGTGGGGAGGTGCTGGGGAGTGTAGGAGGGGGTGTTGCGTGAGGGGGAAGGGGAGGGAAGGGTTGATGGGACTGGGGGAAAGGTGTGGGGGAACGGATTGGGGATGGGGCGTGAGGGAGGGGGAGGGCAGAGCAGAAGGGGCACGGGGGAGGGAGAGTGGGGGAGGGTGAGTGGGATTGGGGGAGGGTAGTGGGGAGTGAGAGGGAGTGTGAGGGGAGAGGGTGGTGAGTGGGCGGTAAAGGGGACGGGAGAGAGGAGTAGGAACTAGAGTGGAGGATGCGAGTGAGGGAGGAGAGTGGGGAGTGTGGGAAAGGAGTGCAGGGGGTTGGGGAGGGGAGTAGGGGAGGGGACTGGGCAGGGGAGGGTGAGGGGAGCAGGGAGAGGAATGTGCAAGGTGGCAGTGAGAGTGGAGTGGGAAATGGGAGTGAGTTTGCAGTGTTGGTTAGGGGACGGAAGAGGGGTGTGGGGAAGGGAGGGGAGTTGGTAGGGCAGTGGAGAAGGGATGTGGGGAAGGGGACTCGTGGAGGGTAACGGGGTAGGTGGATGGTAGTGGGGGAGGTGAGTGGCGGAGGGAAATGGGGTTAGCCAATGAGGAGTAGGGTAGGTGAGTGGTGGAGGGGATTGGGGAGGGGGAGAAGGGGAGAGGGAAGGGAGTGGGGGAATAGAGTGGGGAAGGGGAGGGGGAAGGGCAGGGAGGGGGATGGGAGTGGTAGAGGGGGAGCAGGAAGGGAATAAGGGAGGGAAGTGGGGTGGGGTGCAGGGAACAGGGAGGGGAGTTGGGGAGTGGGGGTGCAAAGTTAGGGGAGTGGGGGAGGGTGAGTGGGGCAGGGGGAGGGTTGTGGGGAGGGAGAGGGGATGTGAGGGGGAGAGGGTGGTGAGTGAAAGGGTGTACGGGAGGGGAGAGAGGAGTGAGGA
Organism: Heterodontus francisci; assembly: GCF_036365525.1. Lineage (NCBI taxonomy): Eukaryota > Metazoa > Chordata > Chondrichthyes > Heterodontiformes > Heterodontidae > Heterodontus > Heterodontus francisci. The sequence continues at coordinate 30,769 of NW_027140950.1, read as the reverse complement.
GTGGAGTGGCGGATGGGAGTGAGGCAGGAGAGTAGTGGAGTGGGGGAGGGAGTGGGGAATGGGGTCTTGGAGTGGGGGAGTGTAGTGAGGATGTGAGTGGAGGAGGGGGATGTGAGAAGTTAAGGGGAGTGATGCAGGGGAAGGGGAGTAGGGGAGAGGGGGAGTGGGGAGGGGTAGGGAATGGGAGACGGGAGTGAGTGTGCAGAGTGTGGTGGGGAGGGGGAGGGAGGGGAGTGGAGTGAGGAAAGGAGGGGAGTGGACAGGGCAGTGGAGAAGGGGACTCGCGGAGGGTAGTGGGGGAGGTGTGGGGTAGTGGGGGAGGGTAGTGGGTAAGGGTACTGGGGGAGGGTAGTGAAAGATGGGAATGGCGGAGAGGAGTGGGGGAGGCCGATGAGAAGTAGGGGGTGGGTGTTGTGTAGGGGATTGGGGAGGGGGAAGGGGGAAGGGGAGAGGGAAGGGAGTGGGGGAATAGAGTGGGCATGTTGAGGGGGAAGGGCATGGTGGTGGGGGGTGGGGAGGGGGAGGGGAAGGGAATGGGGAGGGTAGTGGGGGAGGGGGAGGGGAGTGGAGAGGGGATTGGGGGAGGGGAGTTGAGGGGGAGGGGGTGTTGGGGAGGAGAGTGGAGGGGTAAGTGGGAGGTTGTTGGGGAGGAGAGGGGAGGGGGTAGGTGATGAGGTATTGGGGAGGAGAGGGGAAAGGGAATGGGGGAGGGGAGTGGGGGAGGGGAGTGGAGAGGGCAATGGGAGAGGGGAGGTGGAGGTGAGTGAGGAGGATGAGGGGAGTGAATGTGTGAATTGGGGAAGTGGAAAGGGGGAGGGGAGTCATGAGGGGCGTGGGGAAGGGAGGGAAGTGGTGAGATAGGTGTTGAAGGGGGTGAGGGAGGGAAGTGGGAGATGGGAGTGGGGGAGTGGAGTGGGAGAGGGTGAGTGGTCTTGGGGGAGTGCGTGTGGTATTGGGGGAGGGTGCGTGGGATTGGGGGAAGGTGAGTGGGATTGGGGGGAGGGGAGTGGGATTGGGGGAGGGTGAGTGGAATTGGGAGAGGGTGGTGGGGAGTGGCGTGGAAGATGTGAGTGAGGGAATAGGGGATGTGGCAGGGGGGTGGGGGATGGAGATGTGGCAAGGATATTAGGAGGGGAGTGAGAGAGCAAAGATGGGAGAGATGGAGAGGAGTGGGGGAGCGCAGAGTTGGGGGTTAGGGGAGGGGATTGGGGAGGGGAGCGGGGGAGGGGAGTGGGGGAGGGGTTGGGGTGTTGGGCAGGAGAGGAGGGTGAGGAGGGGAGTGTGGGAGGGGTTGGGGTAGGGAGTGTGGCAAGTCGGGGAGGAGTGGTGGGATTGGCAGAAGAGTGGGGGAGGGGAGTGGGGGAGGGGAGTGGGAGAGGTGTGTTGGGGAGGGGAGTTGGGGAGGGGCGTGAGGGAGGGGTTGGGGGGTAAGGGTTGGGGAGGGAGGAGAGTGAGGGAGGGGAGTGGGGAGTGGGGAGAGGAGTGAGGGAAGGGTCGGAGAGGGAAGGGAGTGGGGAAATGGAGTGGGGAAGAGGAGGGGAGTTCGGGGGGTGGGGGAGGGGAGTGGGAGTGGATTGGGGTGGGGAGGGTTCTGCTGGAGGGGTGTGCGGGAGAGGAGTGGGTGAGGTGAGGGAGTGGGGGAGGGGAATGGGAGACGGGACTGGGTGAGAGAAGTGGGAGTTAGGGAGGGACTAGGAAAGGGGAATGGGGGAAGGCGAGTGGGAAAATTGGAGTGAGTGTGTGAGGTGGGGTAGGGGAAAGGAGGGGAGTTGGGAAGGGGTAGGGGAGGGAAGGGCGGTGGGAGATGTGGGAGAGGAAGCGGAGTGGAGTAGGGGGCTGTGAGGGGAGGGAGATGTGAGAGGTGAAGGGAGTCGCGGAGGGGAGGGCAATGGGGGCAGCGGGTGTGGAGGAGGAAAGTGGGGGAGGGGATTGAGGGATGGGAGATGAGTGGTAAGATGAGTGGGGAGGGAAATGGGGGAGGGGAGTGGGCGAGTGGAGGGGTGGGGAGAGGATGGGGAGAGGAGTGGGGGAGAGGAGTGGGGGAGAGGAGTGGGGGAGAGAAGTGGGGAGAGGAGGGGTGGGGAGTGGAAGGGGAGAGGAATGGGGAGGGGACGGGTAAGGGAGTGAGTGAATGGAGTGGGTGGGATAGTAAATTGGGTTAAGGTGGGGGAAGAGAGTGGGGGAGAGGTGTTGGAGAGGGTGAGTGCAGAGGGCAGTGGACTGAGGAGGGGAATGTACGAGGGCAGTGGAGGAGGGGCGTGGGGGAAGTGAGAGTGGGGAGGGAAATGGGAGGGGAGTGGGGAGTGGGGTAGGTGAGTGGGGGAGAGGAGTGGGGGAGGGGAGCTCTTGGGGGAGGGGAGAGGCTGGGGGAGCGGTTTGAGGAAGGGGAGTGGGGGAGGGGAGTAGGGAGGAGTGGGGGAGGGGAGTGGGGGCGGAGTGGGGGAGGGGAGTGGGGGGAGAGGACTGGGGACAGGAGTGAGGGGAGGGGTTGGGGAGGGAGGGAAGAGGGGGAATAGAGTGGGCAGAGGGACGTTAGGGGAGTGCAGCGCGGAGTTAGCAGAGTGGGTGAGGGGATTTGGAGTTGGGAGTGGGAGGAGTGGGGGAGGAGTGCGGGGGTAGTGGGGGAGGGTTGGAGGAGGGAAGTGTGGGAGGAGTGGGGGAGAAGTGGGGGAGGGGTGGGCGAAGGGAGTGGGGGGAGGGGTTTGGGGACAGGAGTGAGAGGAGGGGTTGGGGAGTGAGGGGAGTGGAGTGGGGAGAGGGTAGTTAGGGGAATGGAGGAGGGGTTTTGCAGTTGGGAGTGTGAGGGGAGTGGAGGGGAGGGGGTGGGGAGGCATGTGGGGGAGGGGCAGGGATGTGGGGGACGGAGAGGTGGAATGAGGATGTAGGGGAACGAGAGTGGGTTAGGGTTAGGGTGAGTGCGGGACGGGAGTGGGGAAGGGGAGTGTGGGGAGAGTTGGGGAGGGCAGGGTGGGAGGGGAGGGGGAGTGGAGTGGGGGGCGGTAGTGGAGGATGGGAGTGTGGAGTGGAGTGGGGTGGAAGATGTGAGTGAGGGAATAGGGGATGTGGCAGGGGGGTGGGGGATGGAGATGTGGCAAGGATATTAGGAGGGGAGTGAGAGAGCAAAGATGGGAGAGATGGAGAGGAGTGGGGGAGCGCAGAGTTGGGGGTTAGGGGAGGGGATTGGGGAGGGGAGCGGGGGAGGGGAGTGGGGGAGGGGTTGGGGTGTTGGGCAGGAGAGGAGGGTGAGGAGGGGAGTGTGGGAGGGGTTGGGGTAGGGAGTGTGGCAAGTCGGGGAGGAGTGGTGGGATTGGCAGAAGAGTGGGGGAGGGGAGTGGGGGAGGGGAGTGGGAGAGGTGTGTTGGGGAGGGGAGTTGGGGAGGGGCGTGAGGGAGGGGTTGGGGGGTAAGGGTTGGGGAGGGAGGAGAGTGAGGGAGGGGAGTGGGGAGTGGGGAGAGGAGTGAGGGAAGGGTCGGAGAGGGAAGGGAGTGGGGAAATGGAGTGGGGAAGAGGAGGGGAGTTCGGGGGGTGGGGGAGGGGAGTGGGAGTGGATTGGGGTGGGGAGGGTTCTGCTGGAGGGGTGTGCGGGTGAGGAGTGGGTGAGGTGAGGGAGTGGGGGAGGGGAATGGGAGACGGGACTGGGTGAGAGAAGTGGGAGTTAGGGAGGGACTAGGAAAGGGGAATGGGGGAAGGCGAGTGGGAAAATTGGAGTGAGTGTGTGAGGTGGGGTAGGGGAAAGGAGGGGAGTTGGGAAGGGGTAGGGGTGGGAAGGGCGGTGGGAGATGTGGGAGAGGAAGCGGAGTGGAGTAGGGGGCTGTGAGGGGAGGGAGATGTGAGAGGTGAAGGGAGTCGCGGAGGGGAGGGCAATGGGGGCAGCGGGTGTGGAGGAGGAAAGTGGGGGAGGGGATTGAGGGATGGGAGATGAGTGGTAAGATGAGTGGGGAGGGAAATGGGGGAGGGGAGTGGGCGAGTGGAGGGGTGGGGATGGGATGGGGAGAGGAGTGGGGGAGAGGAGTGGGGGAGAGGAGTGGGGGAGAGAAGTGGGGAGAGGAGGGGTGGGGAGTGGAAGGGGAGAGGAATGGGGAGGGGACGGGTAAGGGAGTGAGTGAATGGAGTGGGTGGGATAGTAAATTGGGTTAAGGTGGGGGAAGAGAGTGGGGGAGAGGTGTTGGAGAGGGTGAGTGCAGAGGGCAGTGGACTGAGGAGGGGAATGTACGAGGGCAGTGGAGGAGGGGCGTGGGGGAAGTGAGAGTGGGGAGGGAAATGGGAGGGGAGTGGGGAGTGGGGTAGGTGAGTGGGGGAGAGGAGTGGGGGAGGGGAGCTCTTGGGGGAGGGGAGAGGCTGGGGAGCGGTTTGAGGAAGGGGAGTGGGGGAGGGGAGTAGGGAGGAGTGGGGGAGGGGAGTGGGGGCGGAGTGGGGGAGGGGAGTGGGGGGAGAGGACTGGGGACAGGAGTGAGGGGAGGGGTTGGGGAGGGAGGGAAGAGGGGGAATAGAGTGGGCAGAGGGACGTTAGGGGAGTGCAGCGCGGAGTTAGCAGAGTGGGTGAGGGGATTTGGAGTTGGGAGTGGGAGGAGTGGGGGAGGAGTGCGGGGGTAGTGGGGGAGGGTTGGAGGAGGGAAGTGTGGGAGGAGTGGGGGAGAAGTGGGGGAGGGGTGGGCGAAGGGAGTGGGGGGAGGGGTTTGGGGACAGGAGTGAGAGGAGGGGTTGGGGAGTGAGGGGAGTGGAGTGGGGAGAGGGTAGTTAGGGGAATGGAGGAGGGGTTTTGCAGTTGGGAGTGTGAGGGGAGTGGAGGGGAGGGGGTGGGGAGGCATGTGGGGGAGGGGCAGGGATGTGGGGGACGGAGAGGTGGAATGAGGATGTAGGGGAACGAGAGTGGGTTAGGGTTAGGGTGAGTGCGGGACGGGAGTGGGGAAGGGGAGTGTGGGGAGAGTTGGGGAGGGCAGAGTGGGAGGGGAGGGGGAGTGGAGTGGGGGGCGGTAGTGGAGGATGGGAGTGTGGAGTGGAGTGGGGTGGAGGAGGACGGGAGTAGGGGAGGGGTGTTTGGAAGTGGAGCGGGGTAATGGTAGGGGAGGGAGAGAAGTGGGAGATGGGAGGGAGTGGAGTGGGGAGGAGAGGGAGGGGATTGGGGGAGGGGGACAGGAGAGCGGGGAGTGGGTAGGGCTTAGGGGCACGGGAGTGGGGGTGAGGTGGGGTTGGGAGAGTAGTGAGGGAGGGGATTTGGTGCAGGGTGTTGGGGGGAGGTAGAGGGGCAGGGGTATGGGCGAGCGGAGCGGGGGAGGGGCGGGGATGAAGGTGAGTCGGCAGAGGAGTTGGGAGGGGTGTTTGGCAGGGGAGGTGGAGGCGTGGGGAGTGGGGAAGGGGAGTGGCGGACGAGGAACGGGAGAGAAGGGAGTGGGGGAGGGGAGTTGAGTGGGTGGGTAGTGGCGGAGGGTAGTGGAGCAAGTTAGTGGGGGAGAGGGTTTGGAGGGTAGGGCAGATGGAGGGGAGTGGCGGATGGGTGTGTGTGAGAGGGAGTGTGGGAGTAGAAGTGGGGGATGTGAGAGGGAGGGCAGTGTGGAGGGAGACCAGGTCTGAGGGGGAGAGGATGCGAACAAGGGGTGTAGGGGAGCGAAGTGAGGAGTGGAGGACTGGAGTGGACGATAGGAGTGAGAGAGGGGAGTGGGATGTGGGAGGGGAAAGGGGAGTGGGGACCGGGGACAGTGGGGGAGGGGTGCGTTGAGGGGAATGGCAGAATGAGGGGAGGTGAGTGGGGAATGCGGAAGTAGAGTGGAGGATGGGGAGTGGGGAAATAGGAGAGGGGAAGGGGAGGGTGTGTAATGGTGAGGGGGAGGGGAGTGTTAGGGGGAGGGGAGTGTGAGGGGAGGGAGAGGGTAGTGTGGAAGGAAGTTGGGGAGGGGAGTGGGGGATGGGGAGGGGGAGTGTGGCAGAGAGTGGGGAGGGGAGTTTGAGAGGAGAGTGGGGGAGGGCAATGGTCAGAAAGGAGGGGGAAAGTGGGAGGAGGAGTGTGGAAGAAGGAGAGAGTGCGAGATTGGCGGATGGGAGAGTGGAAGGGAGTGGGGGAAAGGAGTGGGGGAGAGGGTAGGGGAATGAAGAGGGGGCGGGAGGGGGAGGGGAATGAAGAGGGGGAGGGAGGGAAATGTGGGGGGAATGAAGAGGGGGAGGGAGGGGAAGGTGGAGGGGAAATAAGAGGGGGAGGGAGGGTGTGGTGGAGGGGAATGAAGAGGGGGAGGGGAGGTGGAGGGGAATGAAGGGGGCGGGAGGGGGTGGTGGAAGGGAATGCAGAGGGGCAGGGAGGTAGTGGTGGAAGGGAATGAAGAGGGGGAGGGGGGGTGGAGGGCAATGAAGAGGGGGAGGGAGGGGGAGGTGGAGGAGAATGAAGAGGGGGAGGGAGGGGGAGGGAGGGGGAGGTGGAGGAAAATGAAGAGGGGGAGGGAGGGGGAGGGAGGGGGAGGTGGAGGAAAATGAAGAGGGGGAGGGAGTGGGAGGTGGAGGGGGATGAAGAGGGGGAGGGATGGTGTGTTGGAGGGGAATGAAGAGAGGGAGGGAGGGGTGGTGGAGGGGAATGAAGAGGGGGAGGGAGGGGTTGGTGGAGGAGAAAGAAGAGGGGGAGGGAGGGGGTGGTGGAGGAGAATGAAGAGGGGGAGGGAGGGGCAGGTGGAGGGGAATGAAGAGGGGGAGGAAGGGGGAGGTGGAGGGGAATGAAGCGGGGAGGGAGGGGATGGTGGACGGGAATGAAGAGGGGGAGGGAGGGGAGGTGGAGAGGAATGGAGGGAGGGGGAGTTGGAATGGAATGAATAGGGGGAGTGAGGGGGTGGTGGAGGGGAATGAAGAGGGGGAGGGAGGGTGTGGTGGAGGGGAATGAAGAGAGGGAGGGAGGGGTGGTGGGGGGGAATGAAGAGGGGGAGGGAGGGGTTGGTAGAGGAGAAAGAAGAGGGGGAGGTGAGGGTGGTGGAGGAGAATGAAGAGGGGGAGGGAGGGGCAGGTGGAGGGGAATGAAGAGAGGGAGGGAGGGGAATGAAGAGGGGGAGGGAGGGGTTGGTGGAGGAGAAAGAAGAGGGGGAGGGAGGGGGTGGTGGAGGAGAATGAAGAGGGGGAGGGAGGGGCAGGTGGAGGGGAATGAAGAGGGGGAGGGATGGGGAGGTGGAGGGGAATGAAGAGGGGAGGGAGGGGGTGGTGGAGGGGAATGAAGAGGGGGAGGGAGGGGAGGTTGGAGAGGAATGGAGAGAGGGGGAGTTGGAATGGAATGAATAGGGGGAGTGAGGCGGTGGTGGAGGGGAATGAAGAGGGGGAGTGAGGGTATGGTGGAGGGGAATGAAGAGAGGGAGGGAGGGGTGGTGGGGGGAATAAAGAGGGGGAGGGAGGGGTTGGTGGAGGAGAAACAAGAGGGGGAGGTGGGGTGGTGGAGGAGAATGAAGAGGGGGAGGGAGGGGCAGGTGGAGGGGAATGAAGAGGGGGAGGGAGGGGAGGTGGAGGGGTATGAAGAGCTGAGGGAGGGGGAGGTGGAGGGGAATGAAGAGGGGGAGGAAGGGGAGGTGGAGACGAATGGAGGGAGGGGGAGGTGGAGTGGATTGAATGGGGGAGTGAGGGGGTGGTGGAGGGGAATAAAGAGGGGGAGGGAGGGGGTGGTAGAGGGGAATGAAGAGGGGGAGAGAGGGGGTATGGAGGAGAAAGAGGAGGGTGTGGGATGGGGTGATGGATGATAATGAAGAGGTGGAGGGATGGGTGGTGGAGGGGAATGAAGAGGGGGAGGGAGGGGGAGGTGGAGGGGAATGAAGAGGGGGAGGGAGGGGATGGTGGTGGGGAATGAAGAGGGTGAGAGAGGGGGTATGGAGGAGAAAGAGGAGGGTGTGGGATGGGGTGATGGATGATAATGATGAGGTGGAGGGAGGGGTGGTGGAGGGGAATGAAGAGGGGGAGGGAGAGAGTGGTGGAAGGTAATGAAGAGGGGGAGGGAGGGGGACGTGGAGGGGAATGAAGAGGGGGAGGGAGGGGATGGTGGTGGGGAATGAAGAGGAGGAGGGAGGGGGAGGTGGATGGGAATGAAGAGGGGGAGGGAGAGGGAGGTGGAGGAGAATGAAGAGGGGGAGGGAGGGGGTACGGAGGAGAAAGAAGAGGGTGTGGGAGGGGGTGATGGATGATAATGAAGAGGTGGAGGGAGGGGGTAGTGGAGGGGGATGAAGAGGGGGAGGGAGGGGGTGGTGGAGGGTAATGAAATGGGGGAGGGAGGGGGAGGTGGAGGGGAATGAAGAGGTGGAGGGAGGGGGTGGTGGAGGGTAACGAAGAGGGGGAGGGAGGGGGAGGTGGAGGGGAATGAAGAGGGGGAGGGTGGGGATGGTGGTGGGTAATGAAGAGGAGGAGAGTGGGGGAGGTAGATGGGAATGATGAGGGGGAGGGAGGGGGAGGTGGAGAGGAATGAAGAGGGGGAGGGAGGGGGTGGTGGAGGGGAATGAAGAGGGGGAGGGAGTGGTTGGAGGAATTGAATGAGGTTGGGGCCGGAGGGGCTGGTGGAGGGGAATGAAGATGGGGGAGGGGGTGGTGGATGGGAATGACGAGTGGGAGGGAGCGGTGGTGGAGAGGAATGAAGAGGGGGAGGGAGGGGGAGGTGGAGGGGAATGAAGAGGGGGAGGGAGGGGATGGTGGTGGGGAATGAAGAGGAGGAGGGAGGGGGAGGTGGATGGGAATGAAGAGGGGGAGGGAGGGGGAGGTGGAGGAGAATGAAGAGGGGGAGGGAGGGGGTACGGAGGAGAAAGAAGAGGGTGTGGGAGGGGGTGATGGATGATAATGAAGAGGTGGAGGGAGGGGGTGGTGGAGGGGAATGAAGAGGGGGAGGGACGGGGTGGTGGAGGGTAATGAAATGGGGGAGGGAGGGGGAGGTGGAGGGGAATGAAGAGGTGGAGGGAGGGGGTGGTGGAGGGTAATGAAGAGGGGGAGGGAGGGGGAGGTGGAGGGGAATGAAGAGGGGGAGGGAGGGGATGGTGGTGGGTAATGAAGAGGAGGAGGGTGGGAGAGGTTGATGGGAATGATGAGGGGGAGGGAGGGGGAGGGAGAGAGGAATGAAGAGGGGGAGGGAGGGGGTGGTGGAGGGGAATGAAGAGGGGGAGGGAGTGGTTGGAGGAATTGAATGAGGTTGGGGCCGGAGGGGCTGGTGGAGGGTAATGAAGATGGGGGAGGGGGTGGTGGATGGGAATGACGAGTGGGAGGGAGCGGTGGTGGAGAGGAATGAAGAGGGGAGGGAGGGGGAGGTGGAGGGAATGAAGAGGGGCAGGGAGCGGGAGGTGGGGAATGAAGAGGGGGAGGGAGGGGGTGGTGGGGAATGAATAAGTGGAGGGAGGGGGTGGTGGAGGGGAATGAAGAGGGGGAGGGAGGGGGAGGTGGGGAATGAAGAGCGGGAGGGAGGGGGTAGTGGGGAATGAAGAGAGGGAGGGAAGATGTGGTGGAGGGGAATGAAGAGGGGGAGGGAGGGTTTGGAGGATGGGCATGAAGATGGGGACGGAGGAGCTGGTGGATGGGAATGAAGATGGGGCGAGGGGGTGTTGGATGGGAATGACGACGGGGATGGAGGCGGTGGTGGAGGGGAATGAAGAGGGGGAGGGAGGGGGTGGTGGATGGGATAGAAGATGGGGAGGGAGGGGGTGATGGAGGTGAATGAACATGTGGTTGGAGGGGTAGGTGGATGCGAATGAAGTGGGGGAGGGAGGGGGTGGTGGATGGGAATGAAGATGTGGAGGGAGGGGGTGGTGGAGGGGAATGAAGAGTGGGAGGGAGGGGGAGGTGGAGGGGAATGAAGAGGGGGAGGGAGGGGGTGGTGGAGGGTCATGAAGATGGGGAGGGAGAGGGTGGTGGAGGGCAATGGAGAGGGGGAGGGATGCGGTGGTGGAGTGGAATGGAGAGGGTGAGGGAGGGGGTGGTGGAGAGTGGTAGCGGAGTGGGTGATGGGTTTGGGGTAGGGGTGTGGGGTAGGGGCGTGGGGTAGGGGTGTTGTGGAGCAGAGTGCGGTCTGGGAAGTGGGGGAGGGTAGTGGGGGATGGCAGTGTGGGGTGGGAGTGTGGTAGAGACGGGCAGTGAGGACGTGTATGTAAGCGGAGTGGGGTAGGGGTGTGGGAGAGGGGAATGGGGAGGCGAGTGAGGGAGGGCAGCGGGGGAGGGTAGTGGGTGAGGGGAGTGGGGGAGGGGAGTGGGGGTGGGTTTGAGGGAGGGGAATTGTGGAGGGGGGTTGTCGAGGGGGTGGGGTAGGGGAGTGGGGTATGGGAGTTGTTGAGGGGACTGGGGGAGATGAGTTAGGGTGCGGGGTTGGGGAGCGGAGTTGGGGAGGGGAGTTAGGGAGGGGAGTTGGGGAGGGGAGTGGGGTAGGGGAGTGAGGTAGGGGAGTGGGGTAGGGGAGTGAGGTAGGGGAGTGCGGTAGGGGAGTGAGGTAGGGGAATGTAGGAGGGCAGTTGGGGAGGGGAGTGGGGGAGGGGAGTGGGGTAGGGGAGTTGGTTAAGTGTGTGGGGTAGGGGAGTGGGGGAGGGGATTGAGGTAGGGTTATGGGGAGGGGATTGAGCTAGTGGATTGGGGGAGGGGAGTGGGGGAGGGGAGTGGGGTGGGGTAGTGGGGTAGGGGAGTGGTGGAGTGGGGTGGGGTAGTGTGGTAGGGGAGTGGTGGAGTGGAGTGGGGTGGGGTAGTGGGGTGGGGTAGTGGGTTAGGAGAGTGGAGATGGGGAGTGGGGGTGCAGAGTGGTGTCAGGGAGAGTGGTAGGGGTGGGCTCTAAGGAGGTGGAGGGAAGGGGAGTGGGGAGGGGAGTTGGGGAGGGGTGTTGGAGAGGGAAGTGGGATAGGGGAGTGGGGTGGGTCGTGATGTAGGGGAGAGGGGGAGGGGAGTGGGGGAGAGAAGTGGGGTGTTGGAGTGGCTGAGGGGAGTGGCGGATGGGAGTGGATGAGGGGAGTCGGGGAGGGGAGGGCAGTGAGGAGGTGGAGGAAAGGGGAGTGAGGCAGGGCAGTGGGGTTGGGGAGAGCAGTGAGGATTTGGCGGGAAGGGGAGTGGGGAGGGTAATGGGGAGGGGAGTGGGGGAAAGGTGTGTGATAGGTCAGTGGAGTAGGGGAGTGGGGTAGGGGTGTGAGATAGGGGTGTGGGGTAAGGGAGTGGGGTAGGGGAGTGAGGGTGGGGAATGGGGGAGGGGAGTGGGGGAGGGGAGTGAGGTTGATGTATGGGAGAGGGGATAGAGGGAGTGGAATGGGGGAAGGGATTGGGGGAAGGGAGTGGGGTAGGGTCGTGGGGGCGGTAACTGGTGGAGTGGAGTGAGGTAGGGCAGTTTGAGAGGGGAGTGGAGTGGGGGTGTGGGGTAGGGGAGGGCAGTGAGCAGGTGGAGGGAAGGGGAGTGACGTGGGGAGTGAGAGAGGCGGTGGCGTAGGGGAGCTGGGTAGGGGAGGGCAGTGAGGAAGAGAATGAAGGGGAGTGGGGGAGGGAAGTGAGTTAGGGGAGTGGGGTAGGGGAGTGGGAAAGTGCAGTGGGAAAGGGGAGTGGGTAGGGGAGCACAGTGAGGAGGTGGAGAGAAGGGGAGTGGGGAGGGTATTGGGGTCGGAGTGTTGGGAAGCGGAGTTGGGTAGGGGTGTGGGTAACGGGTGTGGTGTCAGGGAGTGGGGTAGGGGAGTGTAGTAGCAGAGTGGGGTAGGGTCGTAGGGGAGCGAGTGCGGCAGGGTGTGGGGGAGGCATGTGGAGTCGTGGAGTGGGGTAGGGGAGTTGTGGAGGGGAGTGCGGAAGGGGAGTGGGGGAGTGGAGCAGGGTAGGGAAGTGGGGTAGGGGAGTGGGGAAGGGTAGTGGGGGATGGGAGTGTGGTAGGGGAGGGCAGTGAAGAGGTGCTGGGAAGCGGAGAGGTGGACGGGAGTGGGGGAGGGGAGTGGGGGAGGGGGTGGGGTATGGAAGTGGGGCAGGGGAATGGGGAAGGGGTGTCGGGTAGTGGAGTTGGGTAGGGGAGTGATTTAGGGGATTGGGGCAGGGGAGCGCAGTGAGGAGGTGGAGGGAAGGGGAGTGGGGGAGTAGAGTGGGGGAGGTGTCTGGGGTAGGGGAGTTGGGTAATGGAGGGCAGAGAGGAGGTATGGGAAGGGGAGTGGGGGGAGTGGTGTGGGGTAGGAGAGTTGGGGTGCGGAGTGGGGTCGGGGAGTGGTGTCGGGGATTTGGGTGGGGGAGTGGGGGAGCAGAGTGGCAGAGGGGAGTGTGATATGGGTGTGGTAACGGGGGTTGGATAAGGGAGTCGGGTAGGGGAGTTGTGAAGGGGAGTGCGGTAGGTGAGTGAGGGAGCGTGGTGGGGGATAGGTGTGTGGTAGGGGAGGGAAGTGAGGAGGTGCAGGGAATCGGAGTGTTGGACGGGAGGGGAGTGGGGGAGGGGGTGGGGTAGGGGAGTGGGGGAGGAGAGTGGGGGAGGTGTCTGGGGTAGGGGAGTTGGGTAGTGGAGGGCAGAGAGGAGGTATGGGAAGGGGAGCGGGGGAGGGGTGTGGGGTAGGAGAGTTGGGGTGCGGAGTGGGGTCGGGGAGTGGTGTCGGGGATTTGGGTGGGGGAGTGGGGGAGCTGAGTGGCTGAGGGGAGTGTGGTATGGGTGTGGTAACGGGGGTTGATAAGGGAGTCGGGTCGGGGAGTTGTGAAGGGGAGTGCGGTAGGTGAGTGAGGGAGCGTGGTGGGGGATAGGTGTGTGGTAGGGGAGGGAAGTGAGGAGGTGCAGGGAATTGGAGTGGTGGACGGGAGGGGAGTGGGGGAGGGGGTGGGGTAGGGGAGTGGGGGAGGAGAGTGGGGGAGGCGAGTGGGGGAGGCGAGTGGGGGAGGCGAGTGTGAGGAGGGGAGTGGGGGAGGGGAGTGCGGTAGGGGTTTTGGCGTAGGGGATTTGGGGAAGGGAGTGCGGGCGGGGAGTGGGGGAGGGGAGTGGGGGAGGGGAGTGGGGAGGGGAGTGGGGATGGGTGTGGGGGAGGTTAATGTGATGGGGAGTGGGGGACGGGAGTGGGGGAGGGGAGTATGGGAGGAGAGTTGGGGAGGGTAGAGGGTTAGGGGAGTGAGGGAGCGGAGTGGGGGAGGGGAGAGAGGGAGCGGAGTGGGGGAGGGGAGTGAGGAAGGGGAGCTGAGGAGGGGAGTGGGGGAGAGGGGTGGAGTAGGGGCAGTGGGGTATGGGATTAGGTGAGGGGAGCGGGCGAGGAGAGCTGGGGAGGGGGGTGGGGTAGGGGAGTGGGTAGTGGAGTGGGGGAGGGGAGTTGAGGCAGGGATTGAGGTGAGGAGTGGGGGAGGGGTGTTGTGCTGGAGGGGAGTGGGGGAGGGGAGTGGGGGAGGGGATTGGGGAGGGGAGTGGGAACCTGGGAGTGGGGGAGGGGAGTGGGGGAGGGGATTGGGGAGGGGAGTGGGGGAGGGTTGTGGGGGGGAATGGGGAATGGGAGTTGGGAGGGGAGTGGGGGAGGGGAGTGGAGGAGGGGAGTGGGGGAGGGGTGTGGGGGGGAATGGGGAATGGGAGTTGGGAGGGGAGTGGGGGAGGGGTGTTGTGCTGGAGGGGAGTGGGGGAGGGGAGTGGGGGAGGGGATTGGGGAGGGGAGTGGGGGAGGGGTGTGGGGGAGGGGAGTGGGGAGGGGAGTGGGGAGGGGAGTGGGGGAGGGGAGTGCGGTAGGGGTTTTGGCGTAGGGGATTTGGGGAAGGGAGTGCGGGAGGGGAGTGGGGGAGGGGAGTGGGGAGGGGAGTGGGTAGGGGTGTGGGGGAGGTTAGTGTGATGGGGAGTGGGGGACGGGAGTGGGGGAGGGGAGTATGGGAGGAGAGTTGGGGAGGGTAGAGGGTTAGGGGAGTGAGGGAGCGGAGTGGGGGAGGGGAGAGAGGGAGGGGAGTGGGGGAGGGGAGTGAGGAAGGGGAGCTGCGGAGGGGAGTGGGGGAGAGGGGTGGAGTAGGGCAGTGGGGTATGGGATTAGGTGAGGGGAGCGGGCGAGGAGAGCTGGGGAGGGGGGTGAGGTAGGGGAGTGGGGTAGCGGAGTGGGGGAGGGGAGTTGAGGCAGGGATTGAGGTGAGGAGTGGGGGAGGGGTGTTGTGCTGGAGGGGAATGGGGGAGGGGAGTGGGGGAGGGGATTGGGGAGGGGAGTGGGAAACTGGGAGTGGGGGAGGGGAGTGGGGGAGGGGAGTGGGGGAGGGTTGTGGGGGGGGAATAGGGAGAGAGGGAGTTGGGAGGGGAGTGGGGGAGGGGAGTGGAGGAGGGGAGTGGGGGAGAGGGGTGGAGTAGGGCAGTGGGGTATGGGATTAGGTGAGGGGAGCGGGCGAGGAGAGCGGGGGAGGGGGGTGGGGTAGGGGAGTGGGTAGCGGAGTGGGGGAGGGGAGTTGAGGCAGGGATTGAGGTGAGGAGTGGGGGAGGGGTGTTGTGCTGGAGGGGAGTGGGGGAGGGGAGTGGGGGAGGGGATTGGGGAGGGGAGTGGGAAACTGGGAGTGGGGGAGGGGAGTGGGGGAGGGGAGTGGGGGAGGGTTGTGGGGGGGGAATGGGAGTTGGGAGGGGAGTGGGGGAGGGGAGTGGAGGAGGGGAGTGGGGGAGGGGTGTGGGGGAGGGGAGTGGGGAGGGGAGTGGGGAGGGGAGTGGGGAGAGGCGTGATGCAGGGGAGTTGAGGAGGGGAGTTGAGGCAGGGGAGTTGTGGCGGGGAGAGGAGTGTGGGAGAGGAGTGAGGAGAGGAGTGGGGGAGAGGAGTGGGGTAGAGGAGTGGGGGAGGGGATTAGGGGACGGCGTGGGGGACGGGCGTGGGGGAGTGGGGTCGGGTTGTGGGGTCGGGAGTGGGGTCGGGGTGTGGGGACGGGGAGTCGGTCGGCGAGTGGGGTCGGGGAGTGGGGTCGGGGAGTCGTGTCGGGGAGTGAGGGAGGGCAGCGCAGTGAGGAGGTGGAGGGAAGGGGATTGGGGGAGTGGAGTGGGAGAGGTGCCTGGGGTAGGGGAGTTGGGTAGTGGAGGGCAGTGAGGAGGTGGAGGGAAGGGGAGCGGGGAGGAGTGTTGGGTAGGAGAGTTGGGGAGCGGAGTGGGGTAGGGGAGTGAGGTAGGGGAGTGGGGTAGGGGAGTGGGGTAGGGGAGTGGGGTATGGGAGTGGGGTAGGGGAGTGGTACCGGGGAGTTTGGTAGGGGAGTGTGAGAGCGGAGTGGGGGAGCAGAGTTGGGGAGGGGAGTGTGGTAGGGGAGTGTGGTAGAGGAGTGTGGTAGGGGAGTGTGGTAGGGGTGTGGTGACGTGGGTTTGGGTAGGGGAGTCGGGTAGGGGAGTTGTGGAGGGTTGTTGTGCAGGGGAGAGCAGTAGGCGAGTGAGGGAGGGGATTTGGGGGAGGGGATTTGGGGTCGGGGATTTGGGGTGGGGGATTTGGGGTAGGGGATTTGGGGAGTGGAGTGGGGAGGGGAGTGGGGGTGGGGAGTGGGGGAGGTGAGTGTGGGAGAGGAGTGGGGGAGTGGAGTGGGATAGGGAAGTTGGCTAGCTGAGTGAGGGAGCGTAGTGGGGGATAGGTGTGTGGTAGGGGAGGGCAGTGAGGTGGTGCAGGGAATCGGAGTGGTGGACGGGAGGGGAGTGGGGGAGGGGTGGGGTATGGGAGTGGGGGAAGCGAGTGGGGTAGGCGAGTGGGGGCGGGGAGGGGGCAGGGGAGTGCGGTAGTGGTTTTGAGGTAGGGGATTTGGGGAGGGGAGTGGGGGAGGGGAATGATGAGGGGAGTGGGGGAGGGGAGTGGGGGAGGGGAGAGGGGAGGGGTGTGGGGGAGGTTAGTGTGGTAGGGGAGTGTGGTAGGGGAGTGGGGAGGGGAGTGGGGGAGGGGAGTGGGGGAGGGGAGTATGGGAGGAGAGTTGGGGAGGGTAGAGGTTTAGGGGGTGAGGGAGGGGAGTGGGGGAGGGGAGTGAGGGAGGGGAATTGGGGAGGGGAGTGAGGAAGGGGAGTTGAGGAGAAGGAGTGGGGTAGGTGGGTGGAGTAGGGGAGTGGGGTATGGGAATATGTGAGGGGAGTGGGGGAGGAGAGTTGGGGAGGGGAGTGGGTAGGGGTGTGGATTAGGGGAGTGGGGGAGGGGAATTGAGGCAGGGAGTGAGGTGAGGAGTGGGGGAGGGGTGCTGTGGTGGAGGGGAGTGGGGGAGGGGAGTGGGGGAAGGGAGTGGGAACCTGGGAGTGGGGGAGGGGAGTGGGGGATGGTTGTGCGGGAGTGGAATGGGGAATGGGAGTGGGGGAGGGGAGTGGGGGAGGGGAGTGGGGGAGGGGAGTAGGGGAGGGGAGTGGGGAGGGGCGTGATGCAGGGGAGTTGAGGAGGGGAGTTGAGGCAGGGGGGTTGAGGAGGGGAGTTGAGGCAGGGGAGTTGAGGCAGGGGAGTTGAGGCGGGCAGGGGAGTATGGGAGAGGAGTGGGGGAGAGGTGTGGGGCAGAGGAGTGGGGGAGAGGTGTGCGGAGAGGGGAGGGGAGGAGAGTGGGGTAGAGGAGTGGGGGTGGGGATTAGGGGAGGGCGTGGGGGACGGGCGTGGGGGAGTGGGGTCGGGTTGTGGGGATCGGGTTGTGGGGTCGGGGAGTGAGGTCGGGGAGTGGGGTCGGGTAGTGGGGTCGGGGAGTGAGGGAGGGGAGCGCACTGAGGAGGTGGAGGGAAGGGGAGTGGGGGTGTGGAGTGGGAGAGGTGTCTGGGATAGGGGAGTTGGGTAGTGGAGGGCAGTGAGGAGGTGGAGGGAAGGGGAGCGGGGAGGAGTGTAGTGTAGGAGAGTTGGGGAGCGGAGTGGGGTAGGGGAGTGAGGTAGGGGAGTGGGAGAGCGGAGTTGGGGAGCGGAGTGGGGGAGGGGAGTGTGGTAGGGGAGTGTGGTAGGGGAGTGTGGTAGGGGAGTGGTGACGGGGGTTTGGGTAAGGGAGTCGGGTAGGGGAGTCGGGTCGGGGAGTTGTGGAGGGGGTTTGTGAAGGGGAGAGCAGTAGGCGAGTGGGGGAGGGGATTTGGGGGAGGGGATTTGGGGTGGGGATTTTGGGTAGGGGATTTGGGGTAGGGGATTTGGGGTAGGGGATTTGGGGGAGGGGATTTGGGGGAGGGGAGTGGGGGAGGGTAGTGGGGGAGAGGAGTGGGGGAGAGGAGTGGGGGAGTGGATTGGGGGAGGGGTGTTGCGGAGAGGAGAGGGGAGAAGAGTGGGGTAGAGGAGTGGGGGAGGGGATTAGGGGAGGGGCGTGGGGAGGGGGTACGGGGAGTGCGGTCGGGGAGAGGGGTCGGGGAGAGGCGTGGGGGAGTGGGGTCGGGGAGTGGGGGAGGTGAGAGCAGTGAGGAGGTGGAGGGAAGGGGAGTGGGGGTGTGGAGTGGGGGAGGTGTCTGGGGTAGGGGAGTTGTGTAGTGGAGGGCAGTGAGGTGGTGGAGGGAAGGGGAGCGGGGGAGGAGGGTGGGTTAGGAAAGTTGGGGAGCGGAGTGGGTTAGGGGAGTGGGGTAGGGGTGTGATGCAGGGGAGTGGGGTCGGGGAGTGAGGGAGGGGAGCGCAGTGAGGAGGTGGAGGGAAGGGGAGTGGGGGAGTGGAGTGGGAGAGGTGTCTGGGGTAGGGGAGTTGGGTAGTGGAGGGCAGTGAGGAGGTGGAGGGAAGGGGAGTGGGGAGGAGTGTGGGGAAGGAGAGTTGGGGAGCGGAGTGGGGTAGGGGTGTAGAGTAGGGGACTGGGGTAGGGGAGTGGGGAAGGGGTGTGATGCCGTGGAGTTTGGTAGGGGAGTGGGAGAGCGGAGTGGGGGAGCGGAGTGGGGGAGGGGAGTGTGGTAGGGGAGTGAGGTAGGGGAGTGTGGTAGGGGTGTGGTGACGTGGGTTTGGGTAGGGGATTCGGGTAGGGGAGTTGTGGAGGGGGGTTATGGAGGGGAGAGCAGTAGGCGAGTGGGGGAGGGGATTTGGGGTAGGGGATTTGGGGGAGGGGATTTGGGGGAGGGTATTTGGGGTAGGGGAGTGTGGGAGGGGAGTGGGGGAGGGGACTGGGGGAGGGGAGTGGGGGAGTGGAGCGGGGTAGGGAAGTGGGGTAGGTGAGTGATGGAGCGTAGTGGGGGATAGGTGTGTGGTAGGGGAGGGCAGTGAGGTGGTGCAGGGAATCGGAGTGGTGGACGGGAGGGGAGTGGGGGAGGGGGTGGGGTAGGGGAGTGGGGGAGGCGAGTGGGGGAGGCGAGTTGGGGAGCTGAGTGGGGGAGGGGAGTGGGGGAGGGGAGTGCGGTAGGGGTTTTGGGGTAGGGGATTTGGGGAGGGGAGTGGGGGAGGGGAGTGGGGGAGGGGAGTGATTAGGGGAGTGGGGGAGGGGAGTGGGGGAGGGGAGTGGGGAGGGGTGTGAGGAGGGGTGTGGGGGAGGTTAGTGTGGTAGGGGAGTGGGGGAGGGGAGTGGGGGCAGGGAGTATGGGAGGAGGGTTGGGGAGGGTAGAGGGTTAGGGCAGTGAGGGAGGGCAGTGAGGGAGGGGAGTGGGGGAGGGGAGTGAGGGAGTGGAGTGGGGGAGGGGAGTGAGGAAGGGGAGTTGAGGAGGGGAGTGGGGGAGGGGTGGTGGAGTAGGGGAGTGGGGTATGGGATAAGGTGAGGGGAGTGGGGGAGGAGGGTTGGGGAGGGGAGTGGGGTAGGGGTGTGAAGTAGGGGGGTTGGGGAGGGGAGTTGAGGCAGGGAGTGAGGTGAGGAGTTTGGGAGGGGTGTTGTGGTGGAGTGGAGTGGTGGAGTGGAGTGGGGGAGGGGAGTGGGGGAGGGGAGTGGGGGAGGGGAGTGGGAACCTGGGAGTAGGGGAGGGGAGTGGGGGAGGGGAGTGGGGGAGGGTTGTGGGGGAGAGGAACGGGGAATGAGAGTGGGGAGGGGAGTGGGGGAGGGGAGTAGGGGAGGGGTGTGGGGCGGGGAGTGGGGAGTGGAGTGGGGAGGGGAGTGGGGAGGGGCGTGATGCAGGGGAGTTGAGGAGGGGAGTTGAGGCAGGGGAGTTGAGGCAGGGGAGTTGAGGCGTGGAGGGGAGTGTGGGAGAGGAGTGGGGGAGAGGAGTGGGGCAGAGGAGTGGGGCAGAGGAGAGGTGAGGAGAGTGGGGTAGAGGAGTGGGGGAGGGGATTAGGGGAGGGCGTGGGGGACGGGCGTGGGGGAGTGGGGTCGGGTTGTGGGGTCGGGGATTGGGGTAGGGGAGTGAGGTCGGGGAGTGGGGACGGGGAGTGAGGGAGGGGAGCGCAGTGAGGAGGTGGAGGGAAGGGGAGTGGGGGAGTAGGGTGGGAGATGTGTCTGGGGTAGGGGAGTTGGGTAGTGGAGGGCAGTGAGGAGGTGGAGGGAAGGGGAGCGGGGAGGAGTGTAGTGTAGGAGAGTTGGGGAGCGGAGTGGGGTAGGGGAGTGGGAGAGGGGAGTTGGGGAGCGGAGTGGGGGAGGGGAGTGTGGTAGGGGAGTGTGGTAGGGGAGTGTGATAGGGGAGTTGTGACGGGGGTTTGGGTAAGGGAGTCGGGTAGGGGAGTCGGGTCGGGGAGTTGTGGAGGGGGTTTGTGGAGGGGAGAGCAGTAGGCGAGTGGGGGAGGGGATTTGGGGGAGGGGATTTGGGGTGGGGATTTGGGGTAGGGGATTTGGGGGAGGGGATTTGGGGAGGGGAGTGGGGGAGGGGAGTGGGGGAGGGGAGTGGGGGAGAGGAGTGGGGGAGAGGAGTGGGGGAGAGGAGTGGGGGAGTGGATTGGGGGAGGGGTGTTGCGGAGAGGAGAGGGGAGAAGAGTAGGGTAGAGGAGTGGGGGAGGGGATTAGGGGAGGGGCGTGGGGGAGGAGATTAGGGGAGGGGCGTGGGGGAGGGGGTCCGGGGAGTGGGGTCGGGGAGAGGGGTCGGGGAGAGGGGTGGGGAGTGGGGTCGGGGAATGGGGGAGGGGAGAGCAGTGAGGAGGTGGAGGGAAGGGGAGTCGGGGTGTGGAGTGGGGGAGGTGTCTGGGGTAGGGGAGTTGTGTAGTGGAGGGCAATGAGGTGGTGGAGGGAAGGGGAGCGGGGGAGGAGTGTGGGTTCGGAAAGTTGGTGAGCGGAGTGGGTTAGGGGAGTGGGGTAGGGGGTGTGATGCAGGGGAGTAGGGTCGGGGAGTGAGGGAGGGGAGCGCAGTGAGGAGGTGGAGGGAAGGGGAGTGGGGGAGTGGAGTGGGAGAGGTGTCTGGGGTAGGGGAGTTGGGTAGTGGAGGGCAGTGAGGAGGTGGAGGGAAGGGGAGCGGGGAGGAGTGTGGGGTAGGAGAGTGTGGGGAGTGGAGTGGGGTAGGGGTGTAGAGTAGGGGAGTGGGGTAGGGGAGTGGGGAAGGGGTGTGATGCCGGGGAGTTAGGTCGGGGAGTGGGAGAGCGGAGTGGGGGAGCGGAGTGGGGGAGGGGAGTGTGGTAGGGGAGTGTGGTAGGGGAGTGTGGTAGGGGTTTGGTGACGTGGGTTTGGGTAGGGGGTGTCGGGTAGGGGAGTTGTGGAGGGGGTGTTGTGAGAGAGCGAGAGCAGTAGGCGAGTGGGGGAGGGGATTTGGGGGAGGGGATTTGGGGTAGGGGATTTGGGGGGAGGGGATTTGGGGAAGGGGATTTGGGGGTAGGGGAGTGGGGGGAGGGGAGTGGGGGAGGGGACTGGGGGAGAGGAGTGGGGGGAGTGGAGCGGGGTAGGGAAGTGGGGTAGGTGAGTGAGGTAGCGTAGTGGGGGATAGGTGTGTGGTAGGGGAGGGCAGTGAGGTGGTGCAGGGAATCGGAGTGGTGGACGGGAGGGGACTGGGGGAGGGGGTGGGGTAGGGGAGTGTGGGAGGCGAGTGGGGGAGGCGAGTGGGGAGCTGAGTGGGGGGAGGGGAGTGGGGTGGAGGGGAGTGCGGTAGGGGTTTTGGGGTAGGGGATTTGGGGAGGGGAGTGGGGGGAGGGGAGTGGGGGAGGGGAGTGATGAGGGGAGTGGGGGAGGGGAGTGGCGGGAGGGGAGTGGGGGGTGGGGTGTGAGGAGGGGTGTGAGGAGGGGTGTGGGGGAGGTTAATGTGGTAGGGGAGTGGGGGAGGGGAGTGAGGGAGTGGAGTGGGGGAGGGGAGTGAGGAAGGGGAGTTGAGGAGGGGAGTGGGGGAGGGGTGGAGGAGTAGGGGAGTGGGGTATGGGATTAGGTGAGGGGAGTGGGGGAGGAGAGTTGGGGAGGGGAGTGGGGTAGGGGTGTGAAGTAGGGGGGTGGGGGAGGGGAGTTGAGGCAGGGAGTGAGGTGAGGAGTTTGGGAGGGGTGTTGTGGTGGAGTGGAGTGGGGGAGGGGAGTGGGGGAGGGGCGTGGGAACCTGGGAGTGGGGGAGGGGTGTGGGGGAGGGGAGTGGGGAGGGGAGTGGGGAGGGGAGTGGGGAGGGGAGTGGGGAGGGTAGTGGGGAGGGGCGTGATGCAGGGGAGTTGAGGAGGGGAGTTGAGGCAGGGGAGTTGAGGCAGGGGAGTTGAGGCGGGGCGGGGAGTGTGGGAGAGGAGTGTGGGAGATGAGTGGGGCAGAGGAGTGGGGGAGGGGCGTTGCGGAGAGGAGAGGGGAGGAGAGTGGGGTAGAGGAGTGGGGGAGGGGATTAGGGGAGGGCGTGGGGGACGGGCGTGGGGGAGTGGGGTCGGGTTGTGGGGTCGGGGGAGTGGGGTCGGGGAGTGGGGTTGGGGGAGTGGGGACGGGGAGTGAGGGAGGGGAGCGCAGTGAGGAGGTGGAGGGAAGGGGAGTGGGGGAGTGGAGTGGGAGATGTGTCTGGGGTAGGGGAGTTAGGTAGTGGAGGGCAGTGAGGAGGTGAAGGGAAGGGGAGCGGGGGAGTGTGAGGTAGGAGAGTTGGGGAGCGGAGTGGGGTAGGGGAGTGTGGTAGGGGAGTGTGGTGGGGGAGTGTGGTGGGGGAGTGGTAACGGGGCTTGGGTAGGGGAGTCGGGTAGGGGTGTCGGGTCGGGGAGTTGTGGGGGGGGGGTTGTGGAGGGGAGAGCAGTAGGCGAGTGGGGGAGGGGATTTGGGGTAGGGGATTTGGGGTAGGGGATTTGGGGAGGGATTTGGGGGAGGGGAGTGGGGGAGGGGACTGTGGGAGAGGAGTGGGGGAGAGGAGTGGGGGAGAGGAGTGGGGGAGGGGTGTTGCGGAGAGGAGAGGGGAGAGGATTGGGGTAGAGGAGTGGGGGAGGGGATTAAGGGAGGGGCGTGGGGGAGGGGATTAGGGGAGGGGCCTGGTGGAGGGGGGTCGGGGAGTGGGGTCTGGGAGTGGGGTCGGGGTTTGGGGTCGTGGAGTGGGGTCGGGGAGAGGGGTCGGGGAGAGGGGTCGGGGAGAGGGGTAGGGGAGTGAGGGAGGGGAGTTGATGAGGGGAGTGGTGACGGGGGGTTGGGTAGGGGAGTCAGGTATGGGAGTTGTGGAGGGGGGTTGTGGAGAGGAGAGCAGTAGGCGAGTGGGGGAGGGGATTTGGGGTAGGGGATTTGGGGGAGGGGATTTGGGGAGGGGATTTTGAGAGGGCAGTGGTGGTGGGGAGTGGGGGAGGGGAGTGGGGCGGAGTGTGTTGGTGGTTAGTGTGGGAGGGGAGTGGGGGAGAGGAGTGGGGGAGGGGAATGGGGAGGGGAGAGGTGGTGAGGAGTGGGGGAGTAGAGTGGGGGTGTGGAGTGGGGGAGTGGTTTGGGGAGGGGAGAGGGGAAGGGAGTGGGGGAGGGGAATGGGGGAGGAGTGTTGCGGAGAGGAGAGGTGAGGAGAGTGGAGTAGAGGAGAGGGGAGGACAGTGGGGTAGAGGAGTGGGGGAGAGCATTAGGGGAGGGGATTAGGGGAGGGGCATGGGGGTGGGGTAGAGGAGTGGGGGAGTGGGGTTGGGGAGTGGGATGGGGAGTGGGCAGTGGGAGGTGGGTAGGGTGAGTGGGGTCGTGTGAGTGGGGTCGGGTGAGTGGTTCGGTGAGTGGGTCGGTAAGTGAGGGCAGGTTGTGGGGTCAGGGAGTGGGGTCGGGGAGTCGAGTAGGGATGTGGGTTAGGGGAGTGGGGGAGGGGAGTGAGGTACGGGAGTGGGGGAGGGGAGTGGGGGAGGGGAGTGGGGGAGGGGAGTGTGGGTAGGGGTGTGGTGACGGGGGGTTGGGTAGAGGAGTCGGGTAAGGGAGTTGTGGAGGGACTGCGGTCTGCGAGTGGAGTGGGGGAGGGGATTTGGGGAGGGGATTTGGGTTACGGAATTTGGGGTAGGGAAGTGGGGGAGGGGAGTGGGGAGGGGAGTGGGGGGAGGGAGTGTGCGGAGGAGTGTGGGGAGGAGTGTGGGGGAGGTTAGTGTGGGAGGGGAGTGGGGGAGCGGAGTGGGGGAGGGGAGTGTGGTAGGGGGTGTGGTGACGGGCGGTTGGGTAGGGGAGTCGGTGGGGTGGGATTGTGGAAGGGAGTGCAGTATGCGGGTGTAGTGGGGGAGGGGATTTGGGGGAGGGTATTTGGGGGAGGGGATTTGGGGGAAGGGATTTGGGGTAGGGGACCTGGGGTAGGGGAGTGGGGGAGGACTTTGGGGAGGAGTGTGGGGAGGAGTGTGGGGAGGAGTTTGGGGGAGGTTAGTGTGGGAGGTTAGTGTGGGAGGGGGAGTGGGGGAGGGGAGTGGGGGAGGGGAGTTGGGGAGGCTAGTGGGTTAGGGAAATGGGGGAGGGTAGTGGTTTAGGGGAGTGAGGGAGGGGAGTTGGGGAGGGGAGTTAGGGAGGGGAGTTGAGGAGGGGTGTGAGGGAGTGGAGTGGAGTAGGGGAGTGGTGTAGGGGAGTTGAGTAGGGGAGTGGGGCAGGGGAGTAGGGTAGGGGAGTGGGGTAGGGGAGTGGGGTAGGGGAGTGGATGAGGGGAGTGGGGGAGGAGAGTGGGGGAGGGGAGAGGGGGAGGGGAGTGGGGGAGGGGAGTGGGGGAGGGGAGGGGAGGATGGGAGTGCGGTAGGGGAATTGGGGCAGGGGATTTGGGAGAGGGGAGTGTGGTAGGGGATTTGGTGTAGGGGATTTGGGGGAGGGGAGCGGGGGAGGGGATTTTGGGGGAGGGGAGTGAGGGAGGGGATTGGGGGAGGGGAGTGGGGGAGGGGAGTGTGGGAGAGGAGTGGGGGAGGGGGTGTTGCAGAGAGGAGTGGGGGAGGAGAGTGGGGTAGAGGAGTGGGGGAGGGGATTAGTGGAGGGGCATGGGGGTGGGGAGTGGGGTTGGGATGTGGGGGTGGGGAGTGGGGTCGGGTGAGTGGTGTCGGGTGAGTGGTGTCGGGTGAGTGGGATCGGGTGAGTGGGTGTCCGGTGAGTGGGGTCCGGTGAGTGGGGTCGGGTGAGTGGGGTCGGGGAGTGGGGTCGGGGAGTGTGGTCGGGGAGTGGGATAGGGGAGTGGGGGAGGGGAGTGTGGTAGGGGTGTGGTGACGGGGAGTTGGGTAGGGGAGTCGGGTAGGGGAGTTGTGGAGGGGAGTGCGGTATGCGAGTGGAGTGGGGGAGGGGATTTGGGGTAGGGGATTTGGGGTAGGGGATTTGGGGAAGGGGATTTGGGGAAGGGGATGTGGGTTAGGGGTTGTGGGGGAGGGATGTGGGGGAGGGGAGTGGGTGAGGGTAGTGGGGGAGGGTAGTGGGGGAGGAATGTGGGGAGGTTAGTGTGGGGGAGGTTAGTGGGGGAGGGGAGTGGTGGAGGGGAGTGGTGGAGGGGAGTGGGGGAGGGGAGTGTGGTTGGGGGTGTGGTGACGGGGAGTTGGGTAGGGGAGTCGGGTCGGGGAGTTGTGGAGGGGAGTGCAGTATACGAGTGGAGTGGGGGAGGGGAATTGGGGGAGGGGATTTGTGGGAGGGCATTTGGGGGTAGGGATTTGGGGTCGGGGATTTGGGGGAGGGGATTTGTGGTAGGGGATTTGGGGTAGGGGACTGGGGGAGGACTGTGGGGAGGAGTGTGTGGGAGGGGAGTGTGGGAGGGAAGTGGGGGAGAGGAGTGGGGAGGGGTGTTGCGGAGAGGAGAGGGGAGGAGAGTGGGGTGGAGAAGTGTGGTAGGGGAGTGTGGTAGGGGAGTGTGGTAGGGGAGTGGTGACGGAGGGTTGGGTAGGGGAGTCGGGTAAGGGAGTTGTGGAGGGGGTTTGTAGAGGGGAGAGCAGTAGGCGAGTGGGGGAGGGGATTTGGGGTATGGGATTTGGGCGAGGGGATTTGGGGGAGGGGATTTGGGGGAGGGGATTTGGGGAGGGATTTGGGGAGGGGAGTGGGGAAGGGGAGTGGGGGAGGGGAGAGGGGGTGTGGAGTGGGGAGTGGAGTGGGGGTGTGGAGTGGGGGAGTGGTTTGGGGAGGGGAGATGGGGAGGGAGTGTGGGAGGGGAATTGGGGAGGGGTGTTTCGGAGAGGAGAGGTGAGGAGAGTGGGTTAGAGGAGAGGTGAGGAGAGAGGGGTTGAGGAGTGGGGGAGGGGATTAGGAGAGGGGATTAGGGGAGGGGCATGGTCGCGCGGAGTGGAGTTGGGGAGTGGGGTTGGGAAGTGGGATGAGGTTTGGGGAGTGGGGTAGGGTGAGTGGGGTCGGGTGAGTGGTGTCGGGTGAGTGGTGTCGGGTGAGTGGGGTCGGGTGAGTGGGGTCGGGTGAGTGGGGTCGGGGAGTGGGGTCGGGGAGTGGGGTCGGGGAGTGGAGTCGGGGAGTGGGGTCAGGGAGTGGGGTCGGGGAGTGGGGTCGGGGAGTGGGGTCAGGGAGTGGGGGAGGGAGTGGGGGAGGGGAGTGGGGGAGGGGAGTGTGGTAGGGGTGTGGTGACGGGGGTTGGGTAGGGGAGTCGGGTAGGGGAGTTGTGGAGGGGAGTGGGGGAGGGGATTTGGGGTAGGGGATTTGGGGTACGGAATTTGGGGTAGGGGTGTGGGGGAGGGGAGTGGGGGAGGGGAGTGGGGGAGGAGTGTGCGGAGGAGTGTGGGGAGGAGTGTGGAGGAGGTTAGTGTGGGAGGGGAGAGGGGGAGGGGAGTGGGGGAGGGGAGTGCGGTATGCGGGTGGAGTGGGGGGATGGTATTTCGGGGAGGGTATTTGGGGGAGGGGATTTGGGGGAAGGGATTTGGGGTAGGGGACCTGGGGAAGGGGAGTGGGGGAGGACGTTGGGGAGGAGAGTGGGGAGGAGTGTGGGGAGGAGTGTGGGGAGGGAGTGTGGGGGAGGTTAGTGTGGGAGGTTAGTGTGGGAGGGGTAGTGGGGGAGGGAGGGGGGAGGTGGGGGGGAGGGGAGTTGGGGAGGGTAGTGGGTTAGGGAAATGGGGGGAGGGTAGTGGGTTAGGGGACTGAGGGAGGGGAGTTTGGGAGGGGCGTTAGGGAGGGGAGTTAGGGACGGGAGTTGAGGTGGGATGTGGGGGAGTGGAGTAGAGTAGGGGAGTGGAGTTCAGAGTGGAGTCGGGGAGTGGAGAAGGGGAGTGGGGTCTGGGAGTGGGGTAGGGGAGTGGGGGAGGGGAGTGTGGTAGGGGTGTAGTGACGGGGGTTGGGTAGGGGAGTCGAGTAGGGGAGTTGTGGAGGGGCGTGCGGTTTATAGTGGAGTGGGGGAGGGGATTTGGGGTAGGGGATTTGGGGTACGGAATTTGGGGTACGGAATTTGGGGGAGGGGAGTGGGGGAGGGGAGTGGGGAGGGGAGTGGGGGAGGAGTGTGG
Source organism: Heterodontus francisci (assembly GCF_036365525.1). Taxonomy (NCBI): domain Eukaryota; kingdom Metazoa; phylum Chordata; class Chondrichthyes; order Heterodontiformes; family Heterodontidae; genus Heterodontus; species Heterodontus francisci. The sequence continues at coordinate 4,379 of NW_027140950.1, read as the reverse complement.
GGGAGGTAGTGTGGGAGGGGAGTGGGAGAGCGGAGTGGGGGAGGGGAGTGTGGTAGGGGTGTGGGTGATGGGGGGTTGGGTAGGGGAGTAGGGGTAGGGGAGTTGTGGAGGGCAGTGCGGTATGCGGGTGGAGTGGGGGAGGTTATTTGGGGGAGGGGATTTGGGGGAGTGGATTTGGGGGAAGTGATTTGGGGTAGGGGACTTGGGGTAGGGGAGTGGGGGAGGACTTTGGGGAGGAGTGTGGGGAGGAGTGTGGGGGAGGTTAGTGTGGGGGAGGTTAGTGTGGTAGGTTAGTGTGGGAGCGGAGTGGGGGAGGGGAGTTGGGGAGGGGAGAGGGTGAGGGGAGCTGGGGAGGGTAGTGGGTTAGGGAATTGGGGGAGTGTAGTGGGTTAGGGGAGGGAGGGAGGGGAGTTGGGGAGGGGTGTTAGGGAGGGGAGTTAGGGAGGGTTGTTGAGGAGGGGTGTGGGGGAGTGGAGTGGAGTATGGGAGTAGAGTGTAGAGTGGAGTCGGGGAGTGGAGTAGGGGAGTGGGGTAGGGGAGTGGGGGAGGGGAGTGGGGGAGGGGAGTGTGGTAGGGGGTGCGGTGACGGGGGTTGGGTCGGGGAGTCGGGTAGGGGAGTTTTGAAGGGGAGTTGTGGAGGGGAGTGCGGTATGCGGGTGGAGTGGGGGAGGGGATTTGGGGGAAGGGATTTGGGGTCGGGGACCTGGTGTAGGGGAGTGCGGGAGGACTTTGGGAGGAGTGTGTGGGTAGGAGTGTGGGGTGGAGTGTGGGGGAGGTTAGTGTGGGAGGTTAGTGTGGGAGGGGAGAGGGAGAGGGGAGTGGGGTGAGGGGGATTGGGGAGGGGAGTGGGGGAGGGGAGTGGGGGGAGGGGAGTGAGGGAGGGGAGTTGGGGAGGGGAGTTAGGGAGGGGTGTTAGGGAGGGGAGTTGAGGAGGGGTGTGGGGGAGTGGAGTGGAGTAAGGGAGGGGAGTTGAGGAGGGGGTGTGGGGGAGTGGAGTGGTGTAGGGGAGAAGAGTGCAGAGTGGAGTAGGGGAGTGGAGTAGGGGAGTGGTGTCTGGGAGTGGGGTAGCGGAGTGGGGTAGGGGAGTGGGGGAGGAGAGTGGGGGAGGGGAGAGTGGTAGGGGTGTAGTGACGGGGGGTTGGGTAGGGGAGTCGGGTAGGGGAGTTGTGGAGGGGAGTGCGGTATGTGAGTGGAGTGGGGGAGGGGATTTGGGGTAGGGGATTTGGGGTAGGGGATATGGGGTAGGGGATTTGGGGTAGAGGATTTGGGGTAGAGGATTTGGGGTACGGGATTTGGGGGAGGGGAGTGGAGTGGGGAGGGGAGTGGGGGAGGAGTGTGGAGAGTGGGAGGAGTGTGGGGGAGGTTAGTGTGGGAGGTTAGTGTGGGAGGGGAGTGGGGAGGGGAGTTGGGGCGGGGAGTTGGGGAGGGTAGTGGATTAGGGAAATGGGGGAGGGTAGTGGGTTAGGGGAGGGAGGGAGGGGAGTTGGGGAGGGGTGTTAGGGAGGGGAGTTAGGGAGGGGAGTTGTTGAGGGGTGTGGGGGAGTGGAGTGAGTATGGAGTGGAGTCAGAGTGGAGTCGGGGAGTGGAGGGGAGGAGGGCGGTGTTGGGGGTGGGGTGTAGGGTGGGGTGTGGGGAGGGGGGGGGGAGGTTGGGGTGTGTGGTGGGGGAGTGGAGTGGAGTAGTGGATGGGTGGGAGGGGGGGGGGGGGAGGGGGGGGGGGGGGGGGGGGGGGGAGGGGGGTGTGGGGGAGGGGGGGGGGGGGGTCGGGGGGTGGATGAAAAGGAGAAGTTGGGTGTGGGAGTGGGAGTTGGGTGGGTGGGGGAGGGGGAGTGGGTAGGGGTGGGGAGGGAGTGTGGTAGGGTGTAGTGACGGGGGTTGGGTAGGGGAGTCGGGTAGGGGAGTTGTGGAGGGGCGTGCGGTTTATAGTGGAGTGGGGGAGGGGATTTGGGGTAGGGGATTTGGGGTACGGAATTTGGGGTACGGAATTTGGGGGAGGGGAGTGGGGGAGGGGGAGTGGGGGAGGTTAGTGTGGGAGGGGAGTGGGAGAGCGGAGTGGGGGAGGGGAGTGTGGTAGGGGGTGTGGTGATGGGGGGTTGGGTAGGGGAGTAGGGTAGGGGAGTTGTGGAGGGCAGTGCGGTATGCGGGTGGAGTGGGGGAGGTTATTTGGGGGAGGGGATTTGGGGGAGTGGATTTGGGGGAAGTGATTTGGGGTAGGGGACTTGGGGTAGGGGAGTGGGGGAGGACTTTGGGGAGGAGTGTGGGGAGGAGTGTGGGGGAGGTTAGTGTGGGGGAGGTTAGTGTGGTAGGTTAGTGTGGGAGCGGAGTGGGGGAGGGGAGTTGGGGAGGGGAGAGGGTGAGGGGAGCTGGGGGAGGGTAGTGGGTTAGGGAATTGGGGGAGTGTAGTGGGTTAGGGGAGGGAGGGAGGGGAGTTGGGGAGGGGTGTTAGGGAGGGGAGTTAGGGAGGGTTGTTGAGGAGGGGGTGTGGGGGAGTGGAGTGGAGTATGGGAGTAGAGTGTAGAGTGGAGTCGGGGAGTGGAGTAGGGGAGTGGGGTAGGGAGTGGGGGAGGGGAGTGGGGGAGGGGAGTGTGGTAGGGGGGTGCGGTGACGGGGGTTGGGTCGGGGAGTCGGGTAGGGGAGTTTTGAAGGGGAGTTGTGGAGGGGAGTGCGGTATGCGGGTGGAGTGGGGGAGGGGATTTGGGGGAAGGGATTTGGGGTCGGGGACCTGGTGTAGGGGAGTGCGGGAGGACTTTGGGGAGGAGTGTGGGTAGGAGTGTGGGGTGGAGTGTGGGGAGGTTAGTGTGGGAGGTTAGTGTGGGAGGGGAGAGGGAGAGGGGAGTGGGGGAGGGGATTGGGGAGGGGAGTGGGGGAGGGGAGTGGGGGAGGGGAGTGAGGGAGGGGAGTTGGGGGAGGGGAGTTAGGGAGGGGTGTTAGGGAGGGGAGTTGAGGAGGGTGTGGGGGAGTGGAGTGGAGTAAGGGAGGGGAGTTGAGGAGGGGTGTGGGGGAGTGGAGTGGTGTAGGGGAGAAGAGTGCAGAGTGGAGTAGGGGAGTGGAGTAGGGGAGTGGTGTCTGGGAGTGGGGTAGCGGAGTGGGGTAGGGGAGTGGGGGAGGAGAGTGGGGGAGGGAGAGTGGTAGGGGTGTAGTGACGGGGGGTTGGGTAGGGGAGTCGGGTAGGGGAGTTGTGGAGGGGAGTGCGGTATGTGAGTGGAGTGGGGGAGGGGATTTGGGGTAGGGGATTGGGGTAGGGGATATGGGGTAGGGGATTTGGGGTAGAGGATTTGGGGTAGAGGATTTGGGGTACGGGATTTGGGGGAGGGGAGTGGGGGAGGGGAGTGGGGGAGGAGTGTGGGAGGAGTGTGGGGAGGAGTGTGGGGGAGGGGAGGTTAGTGTGGGAGGTTAGTGTGGGAGGGGAGTGGGGGAGGGGAGTTGGGGCGGGGAGTTGGGGAGGGTAGTGGATTAGGGAAATGGGGGAGGGTAGTGGGTTAGGGGAGGGAGGGAGGGGAGTTGGGGAGGGGTGTTAGGGAGGGGAGTTAGGGAGGGGAGTTGTTGAGGGGTGTGGGGAGTGGAGTGGAGTATGGGAGTGGAGTTCAGAGTGGAGTCGGGGAGTGGAGAAGGGGAGTGGGGTCTGGGAGTGGGGTAGGGGAGTGGGGGAGGGGAGTGTGGTAGGGGTGTAGTGACGGGGGGTTGGGTAGGGGAGTCGGGTAGGGGAGTTGTGGAGGGGCGTGCGGTTTATAGTGGAGTGGGGGAGGGGATTTGGGGTAGGGGATTTGGGGTACGGAATTTGGGGTACGGAATTTGGGGGAGGGGAGTGGGGGAGGGGAGTGGGGGAGGTTAGTGTGGGAGGGGAGTGGGAGAGCGGAGTGGGGGAGGGGAGTGTGGTAGGGGGTGTGGTGATGGGGGGTTGGGTAGGGGAGTAGGGTAGGGGAGTTGTGGAGGGCAGTGCGGTATGCGGGTGGAGTGGGGGAGGTTATTTGGGGGAGGGGATTTGGGGGAGTGGATTTGGGGAAGTGATTTGGGGTAGGGGACTTGGGGTAGGGAGTGGGGGAGGACTTTGGGAGGAGTGTGGGGAGGAGTGTGGGGGAGGTTAGTGTGGGGGAGGTTAGTGTGGTAGGTTAGTGTGGGAGCGGAGTGGGGAGGGGAGTTGGGGAGGGGAGAGGGTGAGGGGAGCTGGGGAGGGTAGTGGGTTAGGGAATTGGGGGAGTGTAGTGGGTTAGGGGAGGGAGGGAGGGGAGTTGGGGAGGGGTGTTAGGGAGGGGAGTTAGGGAGGGTTGTTGAGGAGGGGTGTGGGGGAGTGGAGTGGAGTATGGGAGTAGAGTGTAGAGTGGAGTCGGGGAGTGGAGTAGGGGAGTGGGGTAGGGGAGTGGGGTGGAAGGGGAGTGGGA